>NC_079211.1:98208459-98228459 GCF_029633865.1 Lampris incognitus | reverse complement strand
CTTCCTGGCCTCCCACGTACATCTTTGTGAATACAGCACTGAGTGAAGGAGCTGTGGCAGACGGAGGAGTGTGTGTGTGTGTGTGTGCGCGTGTGTGTGTGTGCTTCCACCTTTTGTATGCATGTGGTTTTCTGATCAAAGAGAAGAAAAAGAGGAAAAATGCAGTGCTGAGTTAGCAATCTAGCCTCCATTTGAAGGACCCCAAGCAGTGTTGTGTGTGTTTTGTGTCATGTAGTGTGAGAGGAAACAAACTATATATATATATATATATATATATATATATATATATATGTGTACATTACACTGATTAGTCTTGTATGAATATTTTGAGTGCATGCATATATCCCATCAGCAGTTCTAATTGCATTGATTAATTCTCTTATTCTGCCTTGCACAAAGTCTATCCCCCCCCCCCCCAAAATTCAATTCAGTTCAATTCAATTCAATAATGCTTTATTGGCATGGCTGCATTCATTACAATGTTGCCAAAGCAGGTGACAGTGAAATAAGTTAATAGAATATTAAAAAAAAGAGAGATAAATAAAATAAATGGAAAAACGAATAGGTAGAACTGGTAGAAATCTCTCTCTCTGTCTCTCTGTTTCTGTGTCTCTCTGTCTCTCTCTCCATTACTCGATCTCCACCGTCTCTTCCCCTGGCCATGCTCTCTCTCTCTCTCCCTCCTCTTTTCTACCCTCATCCTTTTCTCCATTCGTCTTCCAGAGCTTGCTTTCATCCGAGGCAGTTTACTGTAAACGCAGCGAGCGTTGATTGATGGGGCTTCCTCACCCGTCCCCCTGAGCAGGGCCCACCAGAGCCCAGGGTGGCCACGCGTGCTTGTGAGCACACACGTACGCCTGCAACCGTGCATGCCGGGGATGTGTGCGGTGAATCAAGCGCACTTGCGTGCTTTCGTGTGGGCTCGTGTACCCTTCAAAAACATGTCCCTTGCCTCCAGGGAGTTTTAAATACACACTCCCCGGTGTTCGGGGCAGGCTGAGGTACAGCAGCTGAGAATGAAAGCCGCGGAAATAGTCGAGATGATTCAGGAGCCATGTTTTTTGTTTGGTTGTTTGTTTGTTTGTGTTTTTAATCCATTTTTTCGGCACCCCATTTATGATAAAAACATATACTGGTTAAAGTTAAGGAGACGTTCTGCTCGTCCCCAGGTCAAAGTACCGTGTTGGGACTTTGTGTACAAGTACACACATGGAATAAGAGGCCAAGTGTGCTTGCGGCTGTGGGGGTGGTAGTAGTACGGCGCCTCTTTGAAATGCTGCACTGAGCTTTGCTTTGCTCATAAGATGAACTAGTGGACAGTGGAACCTAATGAAAAGGTATCGGGTCTGCCGTGATAAGGACATGCATTCAAACGAGGCGGTCATTCTGTATATATCCATATGGTGTGATGAAAGCACAGTATGGTAAAGACATGAACAGCCATGGTGTTGCTGTGGCCTCTGTTCAAAAGCTGTATACCTCCCTTTTGCTTTCTCTGTCTCTGTCTCCCGCCCCTCCCCATACATTCATTTCCCTCCCGCCCTCCGTCTCGCCCTGTGATTGTTTGTCTCTCCCATCCATTCTGTGTGTTTACTGAGCAGCCGTTCACTGCGGTGTGGTTTAAGTGCTGTGCAACATAATGTGATGTAAACTTAGATAGTGTAATAGCTTGTCTGCGCCCTTCTGTCTGCGTCTCAGCAGGTAAATAATGTAACTCTGAAACACACAATTAAAATGCACACAGCAGTAAGGTGGGTTTATGTTTGGCTGCTGAGGAGGGCAAGTCGATAGATATAGTCTTGTCTGTCTGCAGTGTGTGTGTGTGTTGAGTGTGTACTGTGCATAGGAGTGTGTACTGTGTGTGGGCATGTGAGTGTGTATTGTGTGCATGCACGTGAGTGTGTATTGTGTGTGCGTGTGAGTGTGTATTGTGCGTGCGTGTGAACTGTGTGTGTACATGCGTGTGCTGTGTGTGTATATGTGTATGTAAGTGCATACTGTGTGTGTGTACTGTGTGTATGTGAGTGTGTACTGTGTGTGCATATTGTGTGCGTGTGAACTGTGTGTGTACATAAGTGTGTAGTGTGTGTATGTGTATGTAAGTGTGTACTGTGTGTGTGTGTACTGTGCATGTGTGTACTGTGTGCATGTGAGTATGTACTGTGTGTATGTGTGTATTGAGTGTGCATGAGTGTGTACTGTGTGTATGTTTGTGTGTATGTGAGTGTGTACTGTGTGTGTACATGTGAGTGTGTATTGTGTGTGTGTGTACTGTGTGTATGTGTGTGCATGAGTGTGTGTACTGTGTGTATGTGAGTGTGTACTGTGTGTACTGTGTGTGTGTGTGCACTTTGTGTGCATGTGTGAGTGTGATGGGGGAAGAAAGTGTGTAGTTAGAGGGGTTGCAGCATAGTGTGGATGGGTCTATTAATGTGATGGACAGAGCAGCACACAGCAGTCGTGTGTGTGTGTGTGTGTGTGTGTGTGTGCGTAAAGGCTTAGTGGTACAGTCGCATAACGCTGGAGACTCATGCACTCTGCTCCGGTCTTGATGAGTGCACTGTACAATCTATGGTGTTTATATATATGTACCAGGTTATGTATTTATCTGTATGTTTTTGTTCGTTTCGGTTCATCTGTTCGCCTGCCTGCATGGCATCTGTTTATTCCTCGGCTATTTTATTTGTTCTCTCACCCACTCGTCCGCGATTCGTTCATTTATTCCTTTCAACACATCGAGAAATGTGTTGAAGTGCTCATTAACCCGACATATTCAGGACGACGTTGCTGTGCGGATCATGCCGGCACTGAGGAATAACCTCTGGACGTGGCCAGCGGTTCAGCAAAACCACAGCACATTTAAAACCGTCTGCTAGAGATAATTTATCGAACACCAACAGAGTTCATTAGAATAATCTGGAAGTGAAACCGAAATGATAATACACACACACACGCACAGAGTAGAGACATTACTCTTTTCCATGTTGTCACTGGTATTGATGGCGTTACTCGGCTGTACTTCAGCTGTAGACTGTGGAAAGTGAAGCTCAGCATAATGATAAACTGTCTGAGGTCATTGGCTACCAGGCGCTAACCTCCCAACATAACTCCCATTGCGTGTAAAGGAGGGGACTCGGCCCAGACTCAGCCCAAGGGCCAATCGCCTTGACCCTCCTCCTGGGCGGCATGGTGGCCCAGTGGTTAGCGCTGTCGCCTCCCAGCAAGAAGGTCCTGAGTTCGAACCCCGGGGTTGTCCAACCTTAGGGGTCATCCCAGGTCGTCCTCTGTGTGGAGTTTGCATGTTCTCCCCGTGTCTGCGGTGGGTTTTCTCCAGGTGCTCCGGTTTCCCCCACCATCAAAAAGACATGCATGTTAGGGTTAATACTCCTGTCTGTGCCCCTGACCGAGGCATGGCGAGACGACCTGGAGTTGGTCCCCGGGTGCTGCACGGCGGATGCCCACTGCTCCTAGCTACACAGCAAGGATGGGTTAAATGCAGAGCATAATTCCCCTATGGGGATCAACATATTATATATACACTATATATATATATATATATATATATATATATATACACTACCGTTCAAAAGTTTGGGATCACCCAAACAATTTTGTGTTTTCCATGAAAAGTCACACTTATTCACCACCATATGTTGTGAAATGAATAGAAAATAGAGTCAAGACATTGACAAGGTTAGAAATAATGATTTGTATTTGAAATAAGATTTTTTTTACATCAAACTTTGCTTTCGTCAAAGAATCCTCCATTTGCAGCAATTACAGCATTGCAGACCTTTGGCATTCTAGCTGTTAATTTGTTGAGGTAATCTGGAGAAATTGTACCCCACGCTTCCAGAAGCAGCTCCCACAAGTTGGATTGGTTGGATGGGCACTTCTTGCGTACCATACGGTCAAGCTGCTCCCACAACAGCTCAATGGGGTTCAGATCTGGTGACTGCGCTGGCCACTCCATTACCGATAGAATACCAGCTGCCTGCTTCTGCTCTAAATAGTTCTTGCACAATTTGGAGGTGTGTTTAGGGTCATTGTCCTGTTGTAGGATGAAATTGGCTCCAATCAAGCGCTGTCCACTGGGTATGGCATGGCGTTGCAAAATGGAGTGATAGCCTTCCTTATTCAGAATCCCTTTTACCCTGTACAAATCTCCCACCTTACCAGCACCAAAGCAACCCCAGACCATCACATTACCTCCACCATGCTTAACAGATGGCGTCAGGCATTCTTCCAGCATCTTTTCATTTGTTCTGCGTCTCACAAACGTTCTTCTTTGTGATCCAAACACCTCAAACTTGGATTCATCCGTCCACAACACTTTTTTCCAGTCTTCCTCTGTCCAATGTCTGTGTTCTTTTTTCCATCTTAATCTTTTTCTTTTATTGGTCAGTCTCAGATATGGCTTTTTCTTTGCCACTCTGCCCTGAAGCCCAGAATCCCGCAGCCGCCTCTTCACTGTAGATGTTGACACTGGTGTTTTGCGGGTACTATTTAATGAAGATGCCAGTTGGGGACCTGTGAGGCGTCTGTTTCTCAAACTAGAGACTCTAATGTACTTATCTTCTTGCTCAGTTGTGCAACGCGGCCTCCCACTTCTTTTTCTACTCTGGTTAGAGCCTGTTTGTGCTGTCCTCTGAAGGGAGTAGTACACACCGGTGTAGGAAATCTTCAATTTCTTAGCAATTTCTCGCATGGAATAGCCTTCATTTCTAAGAACAAGAATAGACTGTCGAGTTTCAGATGAAAGTTCTCTTTTTCTGGCCATTTTGAGCGTTTAATTGACCCCACAAATGTGATGCTCCAGAAACTCAATCTGCTCAAAGGAAGGTCAGTTTTGTAGCTTCTGTAACGAGCTAAACTGTTTTCAGATGTGTGAACATGATTGCACAAGGGTTTTCTAATCATCAATTAGCCTTCTGAGCCAATGAGCAAACACATTGTACCATTAGAACACTGGAGTGATAGTTGCTTGAAATGGGCCTCTATACACCTATGTAGATATTGCACCAAAAACCAGACATTTGCAGCTAGAATAGTCATTTACCACATTAGCAATGTATAGAGTGTATTTCTTTAAAGTTAAGACTAGTTTAAAGTTATCTTCATTGAAAAGTACAGTGCTTTTCCTTCAAAAATATGGACATTTCAATGTGATCCCAAACTTTTGAACAGTAGTGTATATATATATATATATATATATATATATATATATATATATATATACATATAGCTCATCACACAACCCTGAATACCATTGCAGCAATGTTCTGCAGGAGCAGCACTTCCCAAGCAAATTCATAAACTGTGCACAGTCTGCTTGAGGGGTTGCACGTGAGGAAAGAAAGAGAAAATAACATGTGTTGCAGAGTGCAAGTGGACGTGGTGAGGATAAAGACTCATAAAGTGGGTTATTATCTCTGCAAATCAATGAAAGTGCCTGGGCCAAAGGCAAAAATGCTCTGTAATAAACACAGCCTATAGCCCTGCTAGTGCACTGCTGCCGCCCCACCTGGGTACTACAGTTCGGGGGATATTCTTGCCATATCTTGAGTAATTTAGCTGAAAGTTTACAAGATGGCTGCCCGACTAATAGGAACAGTGGGAGGTGAGACGCCAAAGCACGTTTAAAGTGTGATCTCTTTATTTGCAAATGAACATGTGCGTCTTTGTTTTATAACACTGCGGTCTGAAATGAAAAGCCTGTTTTTCCAGGACTGCTGCACTGAAATGAATGACGTGCAGCAGTCTGAGAGAGGTGATGCTTTCAACTGACTTTTAAAGCGGCCTGCATTTGTTGTCATTGGAGGCTTTAATGAAATGGCAATACCGCCGGCCGCAATACCGCCGGCCGCAATACCTCCAGTCGCAATACCGCCAGTCGCAATACCTCCGGTCGTTGTAGTTTACTGACTCTTTTTGCTATTTTGAATCAGTAACATTTAGTGAAATTCGCTATTCTTCTGCCAGTCACCGAGGCCCTTTCACAGGAAGGAGTTGTGATTTTTTATTTTATTTTATTTTTTTGGCAACCGCTTAATTAGCAAGTCAAGTTGCCACAGGTGGCTGTTTGTCGGGTATTTCACGGGACTTTCAAACATCGCTTAGCTATTCAAAACTAGCGACCGGGACGATCTGATTTTCAAAGTAATACGCTTTATGAAGAAAAGGAGGAGGAAAAAAAAAAAAGACAACGGAATAACAAAAGCTGCGAAAAATGCTTTTCATCCTGTACCAAAACGGTTCTGTTTAACGGCCTCTTAAGTAGAGCGTGAAGAATATGGCAAGTCTTCCTGGCGTTCCCGGGTTTGGAAACTTCATTAGAGCGTACGGGGGGGGGGGGATTGAGAGGGTGACGGGTAAGGTGGGAGCAGAGAGACTCGGAGAGCAGCCAGGAGGTTGAGAGACGGGAGCTGAGCCTTCGCGCGGGGAGGGGCCTCAGCTGGATGACTGCTGCTGGAGTGTATAAACACTCTTCCATAGGGCTCAGATCTACAGATTCCTCCCAGCCCTGTGTACAATACTTGAACGTATATATAAGTGCAGATTTCCATTTCCTTGCGTCAGCCTATGGTGCCATTTGCAGATTTGGGGAGCGGTGCGAAAAGGCTGAAATTGAATTAGTTTCCATATATTGTCATCTCCTCCTCTTTCTCCAGCTAAGCCCTGTGGTCTATCTGCACACTGTTTGCCTTATGGAGGAGAAAAGTGAGGGGGCTTAAGCTGTGAGGGCCAGGGCTTTACGCTGTCTACCATTTTGCTACGTGTACACACTACGCACACATATACACACACACACACACACACATAGACACACAAGCGCGCACACACACACACTCATGCACGCTCATAAAAACACACATTATGTATGTACACATGGTGAAGATATCTGCTCATGCTCATATCTTCCCTCACTCACACTATCGCATTTCAGCAAATACACTCCTTCTAACTTTTGGAGAAGTCGTTTAAAGCCTCTGCTATTTTAGGCTTAAGTCTGTGAAGGGGAAGGCCGGAGAGATTACGGTGCGTAACTGTGCGCCTTTACGTATGTTTGCCTGGGTGTTTATGTGTCTGACTATTTGTTTTGTTTTGTTTTGGTTTTGTTTTTTTAATTTGTTCTTTTTGTGCGTGTGTGTGTGTGTGTGTATTTTGGTCCAAAGATGGTAATCAGGTATCCATGAGCTGCTGGATGACAATAATACTCTTTGCTGTGTGCTGAGTTAGTAACAATAGCCCCCATGTGTTTTATGAAGCTTTGATATAAACGGTTCATTTGTTCTCTCTCTCTCTCACTCGCTCTTTCTCACTCACTCTCTCTCTCTCTCTCTCTCTCTCTCTCTCTCTCTCTCTCTCTCTCTCTCTCTCTCTCTCTCGCTCGCTCTCTCTCTCACTCTCTCTCTCGCTCTCTCTCTCTCGCTCGCTCTCTCTCTCTCTGTCTCTCTATCACTCTCGCTCGCTCTCTCTCTCTCTCTCTCGCTCGCTCGCTCTCTCTATCTCTCTCTCTGTGTCTCTCTCTCTCTCACTCTCTCTCTCGCTCGCTCGTTCTCTCTCTCTCTTGCTCGCTCTCTCTCTCTCACTCTCTCGCTCTCTCTCGCTCTCTCTCTCTCGCTCACTCTCTCTCTCTCTCTTGCTCGCTCTCTCTCTCTCGCTCACTCTCTCTCACTCTCTCTCTCGCTCGCTCTCTCGCTCTCTCACACCCCCAATCTCCCCTTGCTCATCTCAGCCCTGTAGTTCCTAATAATGGCATGGTCTAAGTGTGCCCATGGGACTCAGTAGCAGCTAGCTGTGTGTGTAGAGGATGTCCTGGTTATTGCTTGGCTATACGTTTTTTGTTTATAGACATTGAGAGAGAGATTGCAATTTCGTATTGGGTCCACTGTGATGACTCAGGGTAATATGTTTGTTTTGTGTGTGTGTGTGTGTGTGTGTGTGTGTGTGTGTGTGTGTGTGTGTGTGTGTGTGTGTGTGTGTCTGTGTCCAGTTGTGCGCTCAGGTATGACAAGTATTTTCACCAGAGGCAGCAACACAAGCGCCGCACCATTGCCTCTGACTGGCGTGTACATAGCCAGTGGGACATGCTGGCTATTGCCATAATGATTAAAGTCTCCTCTCTGTCTTTGTGGTTTTCTCATCTTAGTTTCTTGTGTGCTTCCTCCTCCCTCTCTCCCCCTCCCTCCTCCTCTCTCGGTGTGAATGGGGCTGGCTGCTGGGTTATGGGAGTGTGTGGCGTTGGTGACCCGGTGTGAGAAAGTGTTTAATAGTAGATGGGCAGTCCCGTGGGCTCCATCGTGGGCAACAGCTCACTCCGATAATGTAGAATAAGGTTCGCTCAGGGCAATGCCCACACCTCCCGATCACTACTTGTCTTTTTACCTTTTCTTTTTAAAGCCATTTCCTCTGCGATTCGTCTCTGCCGCTTCACTTTTCTGTGATCTCATTCATCTTACAGTACCTCTTGTTATCTAAACCTTATACTTGCAAGCCATAGCGGCTACTGAACAAATCTATTGGGAAAAAAATAAATGTGCCATTGTTCAGTTTAAGATCCATCCATCCATTATCCAAACCACTTATCCTGCTCTCAGGGTCTCGCGGGGATGCTGGAGCCTATCCCAGCAGTCATTCGGCAGCAGGCAGGGAGACACCCAGGACAGGCCGCCAGTTCATCACAGCCCGCCCCGCCCCCCCACACACACACATTCACATCAAGGGACAATTTAGTATTGCCGATTCACATGGCCTACCTGTCTTTGGACTGTGGGAGGAAATCGGAGCACCCGGAGGAAACCCACACAGACACGGGGAGAACATACAAACTCCACACAGAGGACGACCCGGGATGACCCACCAAGGTTGGACTACCCCGAGGCTCAAACCCAGGACCTTCTTTCTGTGAGGTGACTGCGCCAACCACTGTGCCATCGTGCCGCCCCAGTTTAAGATATCTGGTTGATTTATCCGTGCGTGTAGATAGAATTCAGTCTGAACTGGTTAAACTGCCGCTTTGTGAAGGTGGCTTTATTACATTCGAGCATCCTTTAGCAGAAAGGTTTACATCTTCTTCTTTCGGCTTGTTCCGTTTCCCAGGGGTCGCCACAGCCGATTTGATAGTTTCCATCGGTACCCTGTGAGGGCACAGCACCGATGGCGGTCGTTGTTAACCCGGGCCTTGTCCGATCCGGTATGGTCTTGTCAATCCGCATAATGATTTGGCAAAATGTTACGCCGGACGCCTTTCCTGACTCAACCCCTAACCCTATGGACAGGGGCACAGGTAAAACGCTGGATGCCATCCCAGTATTCATGGACTTGCACTCATGCCTGTTGCTATGAAACGTTCATTCTTGAAACAAACTCCACTCCAAATCGCACACTACCCGTCTCAGTAATAGTTTCTTTCTACTGGTTGCACAACAGCTGAGGCACCCATGGACATCTTGCATTGTTGTGTTATCCTGTACTTTTCTATATTGTGTGTATAATGTATGAATGCATTGTGTTCAACAGTCTGTGTTGGTCTGCTGTGGGGAGGGTGTATCCTTGTGTCTCTTGTGTTCAGGCAGAGAGCCAGCGCACAAAGAATTGAATTGTCTTCTAATACACTGACAATAAAGTTAAACTTGACCTCCAGACTGAATTGATTGAATAGCTTCTATGTTGTCGTGAGAGTAATTTTCACATCCTTTTTCTTCCTCCTCTCTTTGCTGCTCTGAAGTGTCGCAGGATTTGAGTCGGTTTACTCTGTAATTTTCTGTTCCCACCAAATCGTCACTGTACCGTGTTGCGTCACGGGCCTTCGGTTGCTGTGGAGACAGAGAAGACCTCCTTTGAAACTCGATTGAATTCAACACATCATAATCGGGTGTTGGAGACACTTGCTTACCTGTGTAAGCTCAGTACTTTCTAAAAAAAAAAAAGGAAAAAAAATCAAAATCTTAACCTTCAATAAAACAAATCTGAAAGATATTACTGAAGGTAATTGCTATATATTATCAGATAATTTTGTCCATCGCATCCGTATTTACCTTCGCTGAGCTGTAGTGGTCATGCAGTAGACCAGGTGGAGTAAGACCTTTCATTTCTTTTTTCCTTTTTTGGGGGGATTTTTTTCCTCCCCAATTGTATCCGGCCAATTACTCCACTCTTCCGAGCCGTCCCGGTCCCTGCTCCACCCCCTCTGCCGATCCGGGGAGGGCTGCAGACTACCACATGCCTCCTCCAATACATGTGGAGTCGCCAGCTGCTTCTTTTCACCTGACAGTGAGGAGTTTCGCCAGGGGGACGTAGCACATGGGAGGATCATGCTATTCCCCCCCAGTTCCCCCTCCCCCCTGAACAGGTGCCCCGACCGACCAGAGGAGGCGCTAGTGCAGCAACCAGGACACACACCCACATCCGGCTTCCCACCCACCGACACGGCTAATTGTATCTGTTGGGATGCCCAACCAAGCCAGCGGTAACACGGGGATTCGAACTGGCGATCCCCATGTTGGTAAGCAACAAAATAGACCGCCACGCAATGACAGTGAGCAGTTTCACCAGGGGGCTGGAGCACATGGGAGGATCATGCTAGTCCCCCCAGTTCCCCCTCCCCCTTCAAGCAGGTGCCCCAACCAACCATAAGAGGTGCTAGTGCAGTGACCAGGACACATACCCTCATCTGGCTTCCCAACCACAGGCACAGCCAATTGTGTCTGTAGGGACGTCTGACTAAGCCGGAGGTAACACGGGGATTTGAACCAGCGATCCCCGTGTTGGTAGGCTACGGAATAGACCGCTACATTACCCGAACGCCCCCAGACCTTTCATTTCAATGAGCAGTATCATATCACCAGAGGGCGTGGAGCTTTTCATAAGGTTTTTCCATACACGATGATAACCTCTTCAGTGATGTGACTTACAGAACACCCCCCTCCCCTTATTTTCCCATATTCATTTTTTTTACAATCTGTTTCATTGTAAAACATGTTTTGTTTTGGGGTTTTTTTCTTATTTTTAAGTTTGTTTATTGTTCCCCTGTGGTGGGTTGGCACATTATCTTGAAATGCTGTGGCAAGTTGAAACTAGAAACTTTCTTTTTTGAAGGTCAATCCCCCTCCTCATTTTTCTACATCTGTATATTTGAGAGATTATGCCACTGCTAATCCCTTGCAAGGTCAGCGCTTGTATTGTGTGATTATCCCCCACTGCTTATTCATACTTCCTGCTGATGTCATTTCCTCCTGCTGGCTGCGACCTTTGACCTGTCATTTACCTCCTGCCGTAGCCATGGGTTGTTCCACCTTGGTGGGCACTGTCCAAGAGAACCTCCCTCGGTCTTTATCTTGGTTGGATTGCTTTGCTTACAGAAGGTTACTGGAGTATCTAAATGTGAACGCAATTTGTGCGTAAAGGTCACTTTTTATTTGGATTCCCAATATCGTCTTCCACCGTCTTTAGTCATTCCATCCATTTTCTGGTCTATTTTCTCCTTTGAAGGCAGTGCTTTGACTCGTTCAAACCCCTCCCGAAGGGCTAGTGTCCTGTTATTCTCTCACTCATTCAGTTGATGGCTTATGACCCTACGTACATGACAGACGTAAGTTTCGAGCAGCTGTCAGATGGCTCTGCTCTTGTCTCATATACACATTCCAGCTTACGCCCTGGCTAATGGTCGTGGTGTTACTTAGGGTGCTCATCAGTATCATCATTATCATCTCATCATTAAAGGAGAGCAACAGCCCTGCCACCATTCTCAGTGTGTTTGTTTGTATAGGATGTGCATGTATGTACACACAGTATAGGCTATCTATCTGTTTGTGTGTGTGTGTGTGTGTGTGTTTATGTGTTCACACATGCATACATGTGTACTCATGTGGGTGCCGTGTGTTTGTAATTTTATAGTCATGTTCCGCCCACTCACTGGGGCTTTGCTACTTGTAAGTGATATAATCTACAGCAACCTTGGCCTGGTCCATAGGCTGTCAGTGTCCTCTATAAACTTGGGAACCGTATGCGTGACGCATGTAAGTTGATCCTTAGCTCCATGATGTGTCACCCAAATGTGTACGATCCATATCGGAGTGTCTGCTAATCAGCAGTGCTTGTTGGTTAAACTTTTAAAGATCATATCCTCCCATCTTGTATTTTTAACAGAATTTTTGTTGATGCAAATTCACCCAAAATGCTTTTTTTTTTAAAAAGCCCCCTTGGAAAACCATCCTCCTGGTTGTCAACATAATTAAATCGTTTCAGAAACCCAGTAAATTACTTCGTTTGATACACTGATTTGATTGGACAGTCAAAGAATTGCCATCATCAGTCACTGTGTTAGTTGGTCTGTTTTTGAATAGTTGCCTAGCAACACCATGCAAGTTAGCGAGTTAGCTAGCTGTCACTCAGGACTCCCTCCTCGACCTCCTGAGAATTGGCTGTGCTCAGAGAGGCTTGCTAAAACACTTACACCAAATCAAATTGCACATCTGAAGCTGCAGAAATTACTCTCCTAACATTGATATTCCTTGGAATGGATCTTTAGGTTTTTGGGGGGTTTTTTTACTAGTAGAAAGAGGAGGGATTTTTTTCTTTCCTAGAATCCCCATCCAAACCCGTGTCCTTGTGTTTTATGTCCTTGTTTTAAGGCAGAGAGAACCAGAGCACAAGAGTTTCATTGTATTCTAATACACATGACAATAAAGTTCAACTTGAACTTGTCTCGTTCATAAATTTTTGAGCAGCTCTATATTGGATGCTGAATTAGAGCAGTTGCTGTTGCAGGTTATTCTAAACAGGATAAAAGCATTCCAGAGAGAAAGGAAAAAAGAAAATCCGACAATGTGGTCTGGGTCACATTCCCCATTCCTATGTGTAAGGATTCAGCATGCGTAGTATGTGTGGCGCAACATTTACTGATCGTAGGTGTTGGCAAATGAAGCAGGGTTGATATCATTGCATATACCAGATGCGATATCATTGATGATTAACTTCATGGATTAATTTGAAATTAATTGAATTTTCAAAATGCTCCCTTCTGATAAAATGCTGCTTTGATATAATTATTGTCGCATGACTGCGGTCCCAGTCATGTGATAGGATGCCAACTGTGGATCAAGTTCTCTCATTAGTCCTCTGCATTCATCGTTAATTGTTAACCTTGTAGCTATATGAATTTCAGAATCAGAATCATGTTTATTGGCCAATTCGACTCCAGTTTTGTGGCTCTCTCAGTGTACTTAACATAGAATAACAACACTACAACACAACAATCTTCAGGTATCTACACAAGGATTGACTTATACAAGTGAAATAAGAGGTGATATGGTGCAGAGAATATTTCTCCATTGGTTGGCCCAGTTAGGGCACTGGGGTTAGTGCTCAGTTCAAGCATACAGGTTTCAAGCATGTTTGGTTTTAAAATGAAATATCAACTGATGGAAAATTAGCAGTTACTGTAACAAGCTGTGTCAAACTCAAATTTGGAAATTGTGCGACAGCACTGACCGACATTTAATCATGATCAAGAATCAAGATAGTTGATGATTCAGTTCTGGCGAGACAACATCTCATTTTTACAGTCCTTGTTAAAAAAATGTTTATGGCAGTGTCTTAGGACATAGACGACATTTGTTCGTCTTTTCTTTTTTTCTTTTTTTTTTACTGTAGAAGAAAATTTGAGAGGAAATTGGATCCAGACAATAAAAGAAAAAACAAAGCGAATTAAAACAGTAGTTTAATTATTCATATGTGCCTGTATGATTTCATTTGCAACCCGGAGAGCATTTTTACTTTCTGAGTTCTTTATATTTAGAAGCATATGATGATGAACTCCAATGCATGTCTTTTCAAACGTGATGTTGTAACCTTTGGAAAAGAAACCAATTCCATGTTATTATGACTGTCCTCAAGAGCTATTACCTGAAACGAAGCATAAAGGGTCAGGGCAATGAAGAATTAAGGAAAATTCAAGCTGGCGAGCAGTTAGTGTATGGTTATTTAGTGAATATGAAACGTATCCGGTCCATAGGGAGCTCTCCATTTTCCCTGTGATGCTGCCGTGGCTGCATCGTGATCCATTAACTCACTTTTTTATAGAGATTCTCCACCTCTTCCCCTCATCATATCCTCATCTTCTCCTTCCCCCGGTAGTCCTGCATCCTGGTCCTCCCCCTACTTCTCTGCATATTATAATCTTTTTCTCTCCTCTCTCCTTCTGTAGTTATCTATCCCTCCTGTAAAGCTTCATTTACAAAGCGCCCCTAATCAGATGTGTACCAGCGTAGGGCAGTTTGTGAGAGCTGTGTGTGGCCTGCAAGATAGCATGGCTTAGCAGAAGGGGAGCACATTGTAAGCCCTCAATTATATGCCCGGCACCCAGACACAAGAATAAGAGTCTTGGGGGCTTGTTTGTGTGTTTGCACGCATGCATGTCTTTGAGCGTATGTGTGTGTCTGTCTGTGTGTGTCTATGAGCTTGTTATGGGTGTGCGTGCAGAGATTTATGGGCACGTTTTTCTTTACGCGTGTGTTTGGTGGTGTGACTGTCTCTGTGATGCACTCAGAGTTTTCGGACTGAGACAAAGATATAATGAAGAAAAGAGGATCAAGAGTATACTAAAACTAGATAAAGAGGACCCAAATAACATCAAAAATGTACTTTGATTTATTCATTGAGCAGAATTCCTTCATTCATCCCTTCATTCATTATCCAAACCGCTTATCCTGTTCTCAGGGTCGCGGGGATGCTGGAGCCTATCCCAGCAGTCATTTGGCAGAATTATCCAACATTAAATATCTTTGTTGGAAAACGTATGCGTCTGTACCTTTGCCTTCAGCACATGGTGAGACCCTGTTGAGAAGCAATAACGTCACCCAAACATTTCTGGTAACTGTTGATCAAGCCTGCACATCAGCTTGGAGGAATTTTGGCCCTTTCCTCCGTACAAAACTGCTTCGACTCAGTTATTTTGGTGGGCTTCCTTTCATGAACTGCTCTCTTCAAGTCCTTTCATGACATTTCTATTGGATCAAGGTCAGGACTTTTACTTGGCCATTAAATTTCTTCTGCTTTAACCATTCATTGGTAAACTGACTTGCGTGTTAAGGGTCAATGTCTTGTTGCGTGGCCCATTTTCTGTTGAGCTGCAGTGTGTGGAATGACACCTTGACGTTCCCCTGTAGAATTTGCTGGTATAATCCAGAATTCATAGTTCTGGCAATGATGGCAAGTCATTCTGGTCCAGACGCAGCAAAGCAGCCCTAAACCATAAAACTGCAACCACCGTGCTTGCATGGTTGGGATGAAGTTCCTGTGTTTGAATACAGTGTTGGTTTTCGCCAAATATGACACTTCTCGTTTAAACCAGAAAGTTCTGTTTTGGACTCAGTGTTCCTCTTGGAGAGCAGTGGCTTCCTTCTCGCTATCCTGCCATGCACATCGTTCTTGTTCCGTGTTTGCCTGATGGTGGACTCATGAACACTGACCTTAGCCAATGCAAGAGAGGCCAGTAGATCCCTAGATGTTATCCTGGGGTTCTTTGTGACCTCCTAGAATATTATATGCCTTGATCTTGGAGGGATTTTTGTTGGATGAACGCTCATGGGGAGAGTAACAATGGTGTTGAATTGCTTTCATTTGTTCACCAGCTGCTTGACAGTGGATCGGTGGAGCCAAAACTCTTTTAGAAATAGTTATCTTAACCTTTTCCAGACAGGTGAGCATCAACAGCTTCTTTTCTGAGGTCCTTAGAACGCTCCTTTTTTGGACCCCCCCCCCTTTTTTTTCTCCCCAATTGTATTCAGCCAATTACCCCACTCTTCTGAGCTGTCCTGGTCGCTGCTCCACCCCCTCTGCCGATCCGGGGAGGGCTGCAGACTACCACATGCCTCATCCGATACATGTGGAGTTGCCAGCTGCTTCTTTTCACCTGACAGTGAGGAGTTTCGCCAGGGGGACGTAGCACATGGGAGGATCACGCTATTCCCCCCCAGTTCCCCCTCCCCCCTGAACAGGTGCCCCGACTGACCAGAGGAGGCGCTAGTGCAGCAACCAGGACACATACCCACATCCGGATTCCCACCCGCAGACACGGCTAATTGTGTCTGTTGGGACGCCCGACCAAGCCAGAGGTAACACGGGGATTCAAATTGGCGATCCCCATGTTGGTAAGCAATGACATAGACCGTCACGCTACCCAGATGCCCAGAACTCTCTTTTGATCGGGGCATGGCAGACTTCCACTAGCCTGCATGGTGAAGAGCAGACTTTGATAGTGAAGACCCAGGTTTATGTCTTTCAATAGGGCAGGACCTGCTAAACTCACACCTGATTGTCATCCCATAGATTGAAACACCCAACTCTAACTACCCCTTTAAATGAACTGATAATCCTAGAGGTTCACATACTTTCTCCAAAAAAGACATTTAGTCTTAGATCATTTTGCTTGATAAATAAACAAGAAAGTATAACACTTTTTGTATTATTTGTTTAATTGGATTCTCTTTAGCTAGTTTTGGGGCTTAGATGAAAATCTGATCACATTTGAGGTCACATTTATGCAGAAATACAGTCAATTCTAAAGGGTTCACAGTCTTTCTAGCACCACTGTACCTGTATTTGCACAGGCGATTTTGAATATGAAGAGGCTGCTTTTGCGCGCGCTTGTGTGTGTGTGTGTGTGTGTGTGTGTGTGTGTGTGTGTGTGTGTGTGTGTGTGTGTGTGTGCAAGAAGCAAAGAACAGAGATGACTCTTAGACTTTTAAAGGTCCCACAGCCTTTGAGCCACCCAAAAGGCTGTGCTGTGTGTTTATGGATTTGGCCATTCAGTGATGATAGTCAAAGCTTGATCGTTTATTTGGCATTAGGCGCACAGACATGCATATGAATATCTCTCGTGCTAAACTGCTTCAAGGCCGTCTACTTCTGCAGCGAGAATGTTTATCTACCGTACATTAGTGTCCCAAAGAGGGGTAACCTCTCACAGAACATTTCAACACAACAACCTTGCTGTTCATCCGTGCTATCATAAAGCCTCCAGTGTAAACAGCAGAGGCTTGTGTGCTATTTATTTATATTGGTCTGCCCCTTTTCGCAATCCCCCTCACAGACCAATATTGAATGGTTCATTTAATATGAAGTTTTTTTTTATGTTGTTGCCTCTAATTAGAAGTATCCAGTGCCCTTGATAGCGTGCCCTGACATTTCCCTATGATATTCATTTAGCAATCTCTCCCCAAAATTTGAGTGTTGAACCTCTGGACTCCTGTGAAATGAGTTCAGCTTCCACACCAATTCCGTGAATCTGTGATCATTTTTTAGAAACACTTCCCCCCCCCCCCCCTCTTCTCCCCAATTGTATCCGGCCAATTACCCCACTCTTCCGAGCCATCACGGTCGCTGCTCCACCCCCTCTGCCGATCCGGGGAGGGCTGCAGACTACCTACCACATGCCTCCTCCGATACATGTGGAGTCGCCAGCCGCTTCTTTTCACCTGACAGTGAAGAGTTTCACCAGAGGGATGTAGCACATGGGAGGATCACGCTACCCCCCCCCCAGTTCCCCCTCCCCCTTGAACAGGCTCCCCCACTGACCAGAGGAGGCGCTAGTGCAGCGACCTGGACACATACCTACATCCGGCTTCCCACCTGCAGACATGGCCAATTGTGTCTGTAGAGACGCCCGACCAAGCCGAAGGTAACACGGGGATTCGAATCGGCGGTCCCGGTGTTGTTAGGCAATGGAATAGACCGCCACGCCACCTGGATAGAAACATTTTTAGTCTGTGTAAAACACTGACCTAAGTTTCAGTGCCAAAATAGATCTTCCTTCATCCTGTCTACTCTTACAACCTGGATAAGCCATGGATGATGTACCTGGTGCATGGAGATGGCGTGCCTGGTTGACTTCAGCCACTCTTTGCAGTGCCTTCAGCAGGCGTTCACCGGCACTTTCTTAGGTGTTCTGGCCAAGATGGATATTGACATCTGAGGTACCAGGTTCTGTGGTTCCAGTCTACCAGGAGAAGGCTGTTTTAATGACCCTGGCACACTTGCTGTCAGCAGATCCAGAGATCCTTTATGCAGCTTGCTTCAACTTTCTGCAGGTAAAATAAATAGCCCAGTGAGAGAGAGGGTGTAGGTTAATAATAAGGAGAAGAAGTACATGTCATTGTCAGTGGCCTGAGCCGCTCTTTAAAATTTCAGGTTCGATTGATGTGTTGACGTTGAATCTTAAATCTGATTCAATGTCCACATGTCAATCACTGCACACCGAGACCTGCCAAGTTGCCCATATGCCTCAAGTGGCAGCAGCCGCATTATGTCATTGTATGTGTGTGTGTGCACGCGTGCGTGTGTATGGCTTTGTGTGTGTGTTCAATCCATCCAATCCATCGTAGATGGATGTATGTATGTATACGTGTGTGTGTGTGTGTGCGCGCGCATTTTATAAATAAGTCAGAATCGAGCTTTGCCACAAAGGGGCGACTGACGGGTCTCCTTTGGTCCTAACCTCCGCTACGCTGTGTCTTAACCGCACCCTATGTCACACAAACGTGGCTATTCAGGCCTCCAGGTTGACAGGAAACCAGCTATTATAAGGTCAGCATTACCTTTATTACTTCTTATTAGTCCCCTATTAGTTCCCATGGGAAACTTTACGTCACACACACCCACACACCCACACACACACAGAGGCTTTTAAAGAACTAGCGTCTCACCAAAACAGCCAAAGCCATCTTGTTCCATCAACCGACTCCTGTACATGTGCTCTGAAAGGCCCCGGTACACAGAGTCTGCTGTTTGTTTTTCTTTTTCTTGTTTGGGTAAAGTCTGTGACAGTCCATTTTTTCCATCTGCCATCCCAACAAAGTTTACGCAGTGAAAATTGTTGCTCCTGTATGAAATGGCTACCCGGCGTCGACCCTGAGTTGATGAAATGAGTGTTGGATAGACCCAGACATTCATACACACACACACACACACACACACTGAGTTTATTCCTAGCCCTAATGAAGATGAGCCACCATTACTCAGATGTAATTGTGAATGTGTGTTTTCTCCTCCTCCGGTCTTTTGTAGATTGTGTTTTTATGGCCCAGGGGCCCACCTACTGTTCTAAATACCACTCCCCCCCCCCCATATGACTGCAAAGCGCCGTAGGTCCTCAATCGAATGTGGCGGGTCTCCATTGTGGCGTGGCGTACACATTTGATCAACAGCTCTTTCTCCGCTCCTGCGAGTACAATCGGAGGCATGCGAGCGCCGTCGTGTCGTGGCTAATGCAAGCGTTGCCATTGTAGAAAGGCAGAAACACAATCACTCCCGTCGCCTCTAAAAGAACCCGGAGAAGAAGAAGAAAAAAGCATCCAGTTGGAGTGGAGTGAAGTGGAGACGGATGTGTTGTGTAGCGACAGCGCGTGTTCGGAGCAGCCTGTTTTTGTGGCCGGTCGTGATTATTGACGAGCCAGACGGGTTCGTCTGCGTCTGTGTTGTGACGGCCATAAGTCGGTTGAAGAGCACATGAAAAGAGTCCATTAGTGATAGACTTGAATGTTCCCAGACGGTCGCTGCTGTAACATGCATCAATGGCTCGGATTTGGAAGAAATAGATGTTAAAGTATGGATTATTCTAGAGAGCGAGCCGTTTAGATTGACGGTCACAGAATCGCATACAGTTTCTTTTGTTTTTTTTTTTTTTCCTTTTTGTTTTTTCTTTTCTGTCAGCGCTGAACTCTCCAACCTTGCTCCTTCCATTTTCCCTGCCTCTTATTATTCAGCTTATTGCCTTCTGCTATGTGCAGGTGAAAAAAGCCATTAAGTCACTGGCTTGGGGGTAGATGATTGTTGGTGTCGGTGTGTGCGCATACAGTATGTGTGTGGTGTGTGTGCATTTGTGTGTTTCTGCATGTGTGTTACAAGGTGAGAGAGAGAGAGAGAGGGTGAAAAGGAGAGTGACAGCAAGACAGATTGCTGCCCATTCTGCATCATGACATTCTAATCGGTGTGCATGT
>NC_079211.1:98199749-98207249 GCF_029633865.1 Lampris incognitus | reverse complement strand
ATTATTTATTTATTTGTTTATTTATTTATTTATTATTACAAAAACTAGATTTTTTTCCACCTCTGAGAGATTTCAATATGTTTGTCTTCTTCTTCTTCTCCTCAAAAGTTAGCTCAGCGTTTCTGAGCGGAGCCACAGGGAGTCACCAGATTTTCCTCTTAGAACTTCTGGTTTGGCCATTTCCCTCTGAAGCCTTGGGCTGACAATTGCTGCATAGTGCCCATGGTCTAGTGCTTCTCATGGCCACAGCAAATTTGTTTCATGTGAGCCTATTTTTGTGTTTATTAGCTTTTCTTTTTTTTTTTTTTTGCCTAATATGTCTGATTTTATATCCATGACCAACTACAATGGTCAAGCTTTTACATATGTAGGAATTTAGTTGTTTTAATTTCTGAAAAACGTGGATGCACATCTCAAATGACAAAAGGAATACGGTAAGCATGGAGGAGTAGCTTAACCGATCCCAAATTATATACAAAGACCTAAATAACTTATTCTTTTTAAATATGTCTATGCTAATGATGATTTGCAATTAGCATCATGCCAATCGAAATTTATCTGACATCTTGTCTTTCCAAGGGCTCTGCCGTGGTCAGCCCATCGGCCCAAATACATGGGTACAGCAAACTAAGGCATGGAGGATGTTGACTGACAGTCCAGGGACAAAGTGACAAACAGGCTCTATCCTGAGCAACAGAATATTGATATCCGCTCATAGGTCTCTGCCTGATATGGTAGCAGTCAGGGTCGGCCAGCCACCTGGCCAAAGCTAGAGGGCTGTTAGCCTGGAAAGGAAGATGCAGGAGAAGACAATATTACCGTCATGGCCAGTCAGAATTGGGGCTATGATACGAGCACCACAAGTTATGTTGTCATGCCAGCAACACCTAGTAAGCAGACTGCAAAAAGTCAGAGTAATCCCACTGTGTCACTTTCCTAATCTTGACAGGTTGTGATGTTATTCTGAATCTTGAATGGAAATTTCATCGTCCCTCTTAATGTCAGCTCCAGGTCCTCTAAAATCATCATAATAGAACAGTGATGGCCAACATCTTTGCATTGGTAGAGCACAGCTCACATTCATTTGATTTGACTTGGTCGAGGGTGTTGACACCTAGCAGAGGAGTTTCTCCCCCATTATCAAGGCTTAGGCCCCGCCGCCGGATTAATCATATGGGCAATCTGGGTACATGCCCAGGGGCCCCTGGGTGCAAAAGGGCCCCCCGCAATGAGAGAAAAAAAAAAGTATGCATTTCTTTATGTCAGGCTCCACAGAAATATGACACAAAGCTTGACCCATTCTCTTGATCTTGATAATCATCCAATCAGAATAAAATAGAAGATGTTCGTGAAAATTAAGTCTCATGATTGGTTATTATACTGGTGAGATGGCTGGGCAAGTGGTGACTGGAGAGCAAGTGGCAATACACTGTATAGATTGGCTAACGGTCAAGGTGGGTAGGCATAGATAGTGGCTTACACTGCACAGATTCAAGATCAGTTTTTCTCAAGCCAAGTCAAGATTAAAAACGGGGAATTAATTTTTACCTGACCCCACTATCGGTTGGGTTGTATCAGTGAGAAGGGTGCGGGAAAAATGGCCAAGCAGCAGAAAATGGACAGCGTTAACCAAAAACCCAGCAGGGCTGCCAAAAGAAAGAAAGGAAAGAAAGTGAAAGAAGCAGCCTCGTTAAAAATATCCACTAATAAGTAGCTTTTTTAAAAAGCTATACAAAGTGAAGAAGAGGGCATTTCAACAGAGTGTGTTGAGCTAGCTAGCAGTAACAATAGCCTGGAAATGTCTGCCGTCGGTTGCAGCAATGCACAGCTGGATTTTGAGGACTTGATCATAGAGTTTACAGTGAAAAAGGCAAGAAAGAATAACATAAAGATAATAACCATTTGATTCCGCTGTCTGTGCATTGAGCAGTATTATCTGTCATGATTGTGTGTTGCTGTATATTTTGTGGATGAGTTCATTTGATATGCTGTTTGCATAACATGTGGATTGCATCCCTGTGGTGTGATACTGCTATATTGTGTTGGAGTTGGTTTGTGAAGTTAATTATATGTTGGCTTTTGCAGTTCTGTGTTAAGTTGCCAAGCTCACTTAGTGAGCCTTATTTTGAAACCTGCATTCAGCCGTGCTGTGTGACCTTAGGATGGCATTGTTGTAAACTTATTCCTAGTCAGTCACATTATTATGTATCAGTAATAACTGCTGTGCTGTCTGCTCGGATGGTTTTCAGAGAACACAAATATTGCCATAGTCTTGAGTCATACACTGCCTTGGGATGATTTAATCCATTGTTTCCCTGTCTTGTGATTTGTGAGTGAAATCGCGGTACTTGGTCTGCTGAACTGTATAGGCGTACCTGCCCAGCTGAACTGGTTATTCAGCCTTTGGCCAATAGGTGTGTGATTATGGTCTGCTGGATTTGACATGCCAGCTTGCCTCGAAGCTCAAAATAATTAAGGTGGTATTTAATGGCTGCGGTGGGTGGGCGTGGTGTGTGTGGGGGAGGCGAGGGGCTGTGAGCTTCAGTGCCCAGGGGCCCCTGGGGGTACTAATCCAGCCTTGCTTAGCCTGTGCTATTAGCGTCACATGGTACCATGTAGAATAACTGCATGTGGTTAGCTAGATGGCAGCGGTTTTTCTGGATGTACGTTTTATTTAGTATGGTGGTCCCGCTGATGTGTAAGTGCCAGGGGGTAGAGCTGAGTAATGCGTCATACAGCGTTTAAACCTGGGGGGTGGTTGGCCGTCTCTCTGATAAGGCCCTTTTCTTTTTGCTTGACCAACCACATACTTGATTTGGCTCTCTGTTGACGCTCACTCAGGTGAATTTTATAAATGTCTTTCCTGAGGTGGTTACAAATATACTGTGGTTTGTTTAATGGGGTGTAAAACTGTGTGTTACACCAGTGTGGTGGTGATTCATACCCAGCAGAAGAAAAAAAAACCTTTATTGTCAAACACTGAGGCGTTATGTTCAGGAATGAGCTTTTCATTTTGACAAAGAAGGAAAAAAGAAAATCTCAAAAATATGATTTTTGCATGGATCCGTGACACTGCCGTCTTGCTCCATTTGGTTCTTGTTCGCCCCCCCCGCTCCCCGCTCCCCCCAATGAGTAATGTAATGGTGAGTGAGCTCCAATGTAAACATGGGGAGGCCAAGCAATGGCCTGCTATGTCAATTAGCCCAACATTTGTGTCGGCCTCGGTCATGCCAGCCGTCTACAGCCCAAGAGCTGTTGGGACTACTTAGCTCACACCCGTTCACCTGGCAGACACCTAACTCTGCACACCATCAAAGATAACAATGGTGCCCTCAGCTTTTTCATGCCGGCTTTGGGGCCTCATTACAGTACTTGGTGAGTGTGTGTGTGTGTGCGCGCGTGGGTGCATGTGTGTGTGTTTTTTGAACATTTGGCCTCCTCATTACCTTCAATTGGTGTGCACAACTTTGATCTGTGACTGTCTTTACAGGTCTGAGCCATATTTGTTTCCTAGTTTGTATTCTCAATATGGTTTAAGAGCTTAAAGTGTATCTGTATTCTTTATTGGGGCCGATAAGGTTGGAAATCCTTCCACTTGAAATATGGCCAACTGATCTCTCCTTTCCCTGACTTGTTAGTTATTGGAAGTCCGGTACGTAGCATCCTCCGCAGGGTTTCTCCAAGTAAAGTAATTTTATATGCAGCCACTTGGGGATCTGTTGTGTCTAAAGCCCCAGAGAAATACTGTCCAATAAGCTGCCATGCTTCAACGTTGGAAGAAAGCAATAGCATGGAAAGCACATTCCCCGTTTATGGGAATGACCACTGGGCTGATGAGATGCAATTGGATTGCATATTTGAAACAGGGATGGTAGTTATTTTATTGGAGCTATTTTTACTGTGCCTTGGAGCACGGCCAAATTGGTGTCCTGGTGTAGGGAGTTACGGTCCTCAGGACTGAAGTTATAAACCCTTGTTCAAGGGAGTTGGGGAGGTCAGGTTTTTATGTAGTTTAATGATGAACGACTCAAAAAAAAAAAGAGAAATAAAGTGAATTCCTATGCTTGTTGATATATGGGGTTGTTTGAGATGCACACAATCCAATTTAATCAAAAGGGGTTATATTTTACATTAAAAAGCTGACATGGATCGGCTAGTTTTTAAACAAATTAGATGCTGTGCTCATCTAAAATACATGCTGGACAGGCTAGGAAATGTGCTTTACGCTGGTTTAAGCATCTTCTGCATGAATTAATGGGCCTCGAAAGGTTCCCTCCACAAGTAGATGAATTACTGTGTAGGCATTGCTTTGTCACACAGGCTACACAAGCTGTGGGCAAGCAAATAGAATGGAAAATCATTATTATGTGAAATCTCATCATTGTAGTTGCTTTAAATCTCATAATGAAAAGCAAGCGCAAGGGTAATGAGGGACGTTAACTCCTCAAATGTAGCCTCGTGCATTTTTGTATTTTACAGGTACGGTATGTCTCCATGGAGCATTGGGATCCCGCCTGTTTTGATACACTGTGATATGAATGAGGGTGCATAGTGCAAGCCCAGCATTGTGTCGATGGTGGCAGAGTGCCTATGATTGGTTGAGGGCTGGTGGTCTCGTTCCTGTTATGTGATGCTACTGGGTCAGTAAAGTTTAAGTGAGCTTCACCTCTTTTGAACCTACGCTTATTTTATTTCTGCCTCCTCTCTTTAGACCGGTATTCTGGCCTGTTTTGATCTAGAAGACTGATATCGTAAGAGACCGAGGACCACTCCTTACCCCGATATCTCACACGCAAATACCCGCCGCCTGCATGCAGGGCAGGGGATCAACAATTCTCCTAGGGCTGTAGTAACCAAATGAAAACAACCTGAACAGAATGCACTCTTCTCATACGTAGCCAGTCAGATTCAGTATATCTATGTTAGCTTGTATTGGATGCCAGATGTAGTTGCTAGAAGTTGTTGGTAATGGGTAGTTTTGGTCTTGGGGGCTGATTGCATTTCCATAGCCTAGAAATGCAATGAATAAAAATTGAGTTATCGACCGAGATTCACGGCATTAGACATTACAACAATAGCAGCATGGCGGTGCCAATGACACTGTGAGAGAAACCTGGAAATGATTATGGAAATAAATGGTACTTTGTATGGAGCATATAAGCATGTACATCATTATGTGAAGAGATTTTGTGATAGCAGATGTAATTGTGCTTGAATGTCCACTTTCCAGTTATGGTCTATCAAATAATAATTGATTGACATGTTCCATTTTTACCTTAAGTAATGAAATTGATCAGAATGAATTGATTGATAGATATGATGTTGCATGAGCTTTGCTGTTTTTCCATGAGTTAATGCATTGGGTTATTGACACAGAACTGTACAAATCCTGTCATATAAATGCCAAATGCCAGCTATGGCAGAAACAGTCATAGTTCTTGCAACACCTCCTACTTTCGTAATTTGCTTTTACCCATAATCCATCTGTGCACCCTTAAATGCACTATAGCAGCGATTCAAAATGCCTGTACTCTGGTGCTTCACATGGTACTTCTTCACAGCAACACCTCAGCACCTGTTCACCTGTGGCATTGTTGGTTGTGACTTCCGGTTTTTATTACAGTTCCCTGGTGAAAGCATACAGATCATTTAATGCAACATACATTATAGGGCCACATGTTTTAACCTTTGCATCTGTATTTGATCTTCATTGTGGCACGGTCCAAATTAAGGCATCCTGGACTCATCATTTCCACAGGGTTTATGGAATTAACAACCTGACAGACAGCGAGCACCTTTATTTCACAAAAGTTATCCTTTCTTTCTTTTTTTTTTTTGGAACCCACATTTTGCATTTTAACCGACATGGTGTCCTTCCTGCCATCTGGGGCTTTTGCACTCTTTTCCTCAGAGGGGAGGAATGTATTGATGGAGAGGAAGGAGAGGAGAGCAGGGGTGTGGATGAAAGGAGGGATGGTGACAGGGACATGGGAGGGCTACAGCTGGTAATAGATTTGCAACAGAAACGACAGCATGACAACCCGTGACGCTTGGGAAGAAGAGGGGATAAAAAAAGGACTGTGACACAAAGACGATGGTTTTAATCAGCTACTATACACAGAGAGAGAAAGAGAGAGAGCGTTGAGAAGCAGGGACACGCAGAGGATAGCCAGATATATAACTTTTTTACAGTAGCTGCTCCGCAGCAGGGCCCCGTGCTATTTACAATGGAATCACAATTTCCTACGAGCCAGTCCATTTTTCACGGGGACGGATTGCTACTGACAGTCCATCGGCTACAGCAACATTTCACAAAATGTAAAAGGTCTGGCGCAAATGAGGTCTGACCTTATCAATGGCTGGGGCCCATCCATCTGAAGGCAGACCCCCTGTCGCCCCACACAACAGACGCTTACCTTCTCCTCCCCTCCTCCTCCTCCTGCCCTGCCTCTCTCTATTTCTCCCTCCCTGCTGCAGGGTTCACTGAGCCCGTATACACCTCTTTCCATACCTGCTGGCAAAATGGCCCTTTCAGACCTTTTTTTTTCCCATTTGACTCCGGTCTTTTTTCTTTTTCTTTTCCCCCCCGTTGTTTCTCTTTCCCTTCTTCTCTCCCTCTCTCTCTCTCTCTCTCTCTCTCACTCTCCCCCTTGAATTTCTTAATCATCCCCCCACCTCACCATCCTATGCTTGTGTAACGCTTTACCTAACCCATGTACCCCTTGACTCGCCGTCAGTTCTGCCTTTCGTCGCTCGTCAGACCCACATTTACCGACCTTTATTTCATTACCCTTTCCCCTCTTTTCTTTCCTTCTACCTTTTCCTCTCAAGTCCCTCAGGTTTGGCCCTGTGTGATCCAGTTTGCTGTTACATCCATCATGTAGTCTGACTGAAGCATGGCTGCCTGCATATGTGCTCCTATGTTCATTGGCTCACATGTCTGTCTGTCTGCCTGTCTGTATGTCTGCCTGCCTGCCTGTCTGTCTGTTTGCCTGTCTGTCTATCTGTCTGTCTACCTGTCTGTCGGTCTATCTGTCTGTCTGTTTGTGTGCGTGCATGTATTCTTGCATGTGTGTGTGTAAACGGCGCATTATGTTCTTCATGAATTTCACATACCTTTCTGAGAACTGACATCAATGGTATCGAGCGCCGCATGTAGCTAGTCAATTATGCATGAGACAGCCGTATAATGCCACAAATACATGTTTGAGTTAGATACAGTACTAAGCCAAGTCATTAAAGTTACAGTAATTATATTTCAGATCCACAGGATAAATATGAAATAGAAAAGCCAGACTGATAGTCAAGTTGAGTAGCATTGAACCAGATCAGGGTCTGGCATCACTGACTTTTCAGAAGCTGCAGTGAAGTGCTAGAATGAGATATTAGTTTGCGTTCATTAAATAAATTTAACAAACTGACAAGCAATGGTGAAGCTTCTGATTGATCAGGGATATTCCGATCACATGTTGAATGATTTTCAAAGGTATTTGCTACAAC
>NC_079211.1:98179749-98194749 GCF_029633865.1 Lampris incognitus | reverse complement strand
ACAGGTACCTATTCAGGGTTGCAAAGAAAATCTGCAGGATAGGGGGTGGGTTCCTTGAGGACTGGGTTGGGAAACACTGGTCTATTCCGTTGTCTGCCAACACGGGGATGGCTGGTTCGAATCCCCGTGTTACCTCCGGCTTGGTCGGGCGTCCCTACAGACACAATTGGCCGTGTCTGCAGGTGAGAAGCCGGATGTGGGTATGTGTCCTGGTCGCTGCACTAGCACCTCCTCTGGTCAGTCGGGGGCGCTAAGTCAGGGGGGAGGGGGACCTTGGGGGGAATAGCATGATCCTCCCTTGCGCTACGTCCCCCTGGTGAAAGTCCTCACTGTCAGGTGAAAATAAGTGGCTGGCGACTCAACATATACTATCGGAGGAGGCATGTGGTAGTCTGCAGCCCTCCCTGGATCAGCGGAGGAGGCGGACGGCTGAGATAACTGAAGTATGCTGTGCTAATAGTGATGCAGGATGCCCCCCCACACACACACACACGTGCCTCCCACCCCCATGTCAAAACCTACTCACAAAGGGCTGTAATGTGGCATAAGTTCCCTCGAATTGCCATGTTTGAATGAAGAGACATGGTTAATTTTGGTGCTGTATTTCGATAGCCTACCAACCACTTCATCACTGATAAATGGGACTGATGGATCTGTAGATGCGGACAGCTTGTTAGTTAGTTGGCAAGCAAATTTGCATCTAGTCAGATTGTAATCTGATTGGTTCAATAGCTATCATTGGGTAGCTAGTGTCTAGTGGTCTGTAATTACATGTTAATTATAACATTACTCTGCAAGTATAGCTTACTGACTAGATAGCCTGCTTGCACAACCAAATGCCAACTCTTTTTTTTCCCTTCTTTTTTTTGTTTAAGTATAGTTGAATTCTTCTCTAGTTGTAGTGTTGGCTGGTCCAAATAAGGGCTTGGTCATCGGCAAAGGTCATAAGTTTAACCACTAGCTTGGTCTAGTCAGAAAGGCACGAACTGAGGAAGCCTCTTGGATGAGAGGCGAAACGTCTTCACGGATATATACCAAGTCCAGTTGCACTTGATTCAACTCCTTTGGATAACCATGACCTGGATGAATGAGAACATTCACAGACACGTCATAAATTTAAGGCTTAAAGAATATATGGTTTACTATTTTACATTTGCTTGAGTTTGGAAACGGTCTAACTTCAACCTGCCAAGCAACCTTAGTAAATTATTCTCTTTTATTATTATTATTATTGTTGTTGTTGTTATTATTATTATTATTGTTATTATTATTCTCTGATAACGCTAACAAAATAGCCCCCACAACTTGCACTGTATACTGTCGTAGTTCGACATCAACAGACGGCCACTTCTCCAGTGATACTTTTAGTATGAGGCCAAAGCTGTGGCAGAGAAGGCTTCTGACGTAGGTGAGGTGGGGTGGATTGGGACGGTGAGGGTGGGGGCTTGCCTTCAACTCTGTTCTGAGGAAGCTTTAACGTGGTGGGATTGTCTCTTTACAGTGGCAGCTTTAGCGTGTTTTACCTGGGGTGGCAAAAGGGTGGCATAAGGTTCCAGCTTGGGGGTGGGGTGGGGGGGCATCTACCTCGGACAAATTTTTAAATTTCAGAAGCTTCATGCATTCTGGTGATTTTCTTTTTTTATGCATGTGAGTCACTTAATAATAATAAGACAGTGTGTTGAACACTTAACCTACTAGTCCTATTTATTTCTAAGCAACTGCCAGAGATAACATTTATATATATTTAGTCACACATGCAATAAAGACTCACAGTTCTGTTTTGTTTTTTTTTTTGCCGAAAAATTTTTATTTAGTCTTTTTATAGATAGATAGCTTTTAATTGTCCCCTAGGGGAAATTGCAGTCTGCAGCAGCATCACAGGAAAATACACAATGTGCATCACAGTAAAAATGTTCTATAAAAGCCACATTCAAAGTCAATATACAGTCTAATATGCACAAGACAAAAGAAATGCACTGCAAGTATATAGAACAGTAAAACAGCAATAATAATCCTCCCTCCCATTCTCTACACCCCTTCGCCCACCCCCGCCTCCACCCTCCTCACACACACACAAACACACAAATATAAAGTGTCACATATATGTCTAACATCATATGCTCTGCTGTCTTTGCTTTTTTTTTTGTTTGGAAAAAGCTGGCTATGCCACAACTTTTCTCTTTCCTTTAATTTTTGTTTTTCAAAAACCTGCTACTCTGACCTACAGTTTTCAAAATCGAGCACGAAACCGCCCAGACCCACGGTGCACCTGTGCTGCGCGTGAGTACCTGCGAGCGCATCCTACTGAACGTCTCTCTCTCTCTCTGGTCGTCCGTGAGGGAGTGAATGATCACAATTTGCAATGCATAGCCCAAGGTGGCAGTTGTGTGCGTGCCGAGGGAACAATTTGTGGGTTAAGAGCATGCCCTGCATTGTATTGGGTACATGATTCATGAGATAGTCTAGCAGGCCCTAAACTGTAGCTAGGCTATGAGCTACCTATGAACAGTCAACCATTGCTGTTGTAGATTTCCTGATTTCTATTCAACACGCAACTGCAAACTCTCATGCACTGAGCGTGACACACATGTAATTGAGCACTATCTTCTCGTAAAATCATTTTTAACATAGAGCAACAATAAATGAATGAAAAGACCTTACCTGTCACTTCGCGTCAGCGAGAGCAGCATCAGTGGACTACAGCGAGTCAATAGGCACGCAAGGATTGAGATGAGGTGAAATAGCAGTGACATCGATTCGTGGATTTTCCTGGGTCGGGTGGTGGGCGCATGATGATGTGGTTTTGTTGGCTTCATCAGAAGGCGACCTCCGGCGTGCACACTGGGGCGGTTTGCATTTGAGTGTGAAATGGCTGGGATGAGAGTCAGCACCTCCAAGTCTGAGGTCGTGGTTCTCTACCGGAAAATGGTGGATTGCTCCCTCGGGGTCGGGGATGAGTTGTTGCCTGAAGTGAAGGAGTTCAAGTATCTCGGGGTCTTGTTCGCGAGTGTGGGTAGGATGGAGCGGGAGATTGACAGGCAGATTAGTGCAGCATCAGCAGTAATGTGGACGTCGTACTGGACCGTTGTGGTGAGGAGGGAGCTGAGCTGGAAGGCAAAGCTCCCAATTTACCAGTCAATCTTCGTTCCAACCCTCACCTATGGTCATGAGCTTTGGGTAGTGACCGAAACGGTGAGATCGCGGATACAAGTGGCTGAAATTAGTTTCCCCCATAGGATGTCTGGGCTCAGCCTTAGAGATAGGGTGAGGAGCTCGGACATCCAGAGGGAGCTCGGAGTAGAGCCGCTGCTCCTTCGCGTTGAAAGGAGCCAGTTGAAGTGGTTCAGGCATCTGATTAGGATGACTCCTGGGCGCCTTCCTTTGGAGGTCTTCCAGACACATCCAACTGGGAGGAGACCCCGGGGTAGACCCAGAACTCGCTGTAGGGGCTACATGTCCAGTCTGGCCTGGGAACATCTTGGGATCCCCCAGGAGGACCTGGAGGGCATTGCTGGGGAGAGGGACTTCTGGAGTGCCCTACTTAGCTTGCTGCCGCCGCGACCCCGACCCCGTCAAAGTGGCTGATGATGAGATGAGATGGGTGGTGGGCGCAACCATTTTTTTAAACTTTATTCAGGGGGGCAAAGTGAATTCTAAACTGCCGAGTACAGGAAGTTTACACCAACTACAGAGAAATGTTATGAACTTCCTGCGATTTCCTTACCTGGATTAATGAGCATGCATAAAGACATTATGAACTTTAAACACCAATTTTTTTTAATATTAGTTATGTACAAATAGGGTGGCAAGGCCTTTTTCAAGGTGGCAGCAGCCACCCCTTGGAACCACCACAGCCCCCTTGCTTCTCATCATTTTTCATCTCCACCTGGCCCCACTCTCCTCTCCCCTGCGTTACAAGTAAAGATTAACTACATCTTTTCTCACAAATTAGCTTGCTGAGGGGGGGGGGGGGATATGTGATATGTGTGCATGAGAGAGGTTGGGTGGCAAAGATATTGCATGCAAGAGAGCGAAATAGAGGGAGAATGCTGGAAGAACTCAAGCTAAATAGGTAAATAGGCCAGCAGGACGTGGAGGACAGGGAACTGGACAAGAACAAGGCCGTCCTTTTCATCCCAACATGAAAAAGGCAGCATACGATACTCCGTTTCTCTCTCTTGCGCGGATTATCTGCTGAAGAGCATGACAATCGGATATACCACAGTCCACTTTTGGCCACTGTGACAGACCTCCCACCTGTCTGCCACCTCCAGCACATTGACATGGTGTGTATCCATATCAAGGGCCAAACCTAGGCATCTAAGGCTCTCACATGGCTCTCTCATACGGGCCGTAATCTGGTTCTGGATAAAATGCAACTATTCTGGGGAAGCCACATTACAGTTGGCTTGCTGTTATTGTCGCATCCTCAGCTGCCTTGTAGTTTCTATGGAAAGTGACAAGCGGTTAACCAGTCGAAACCATCTGTGGCCACTTTTTGTTAGCACAAAGACATAAAACAGCGAGAGTTGTAGTAAGCGAGAAAAGGATGAGCAGGAGTTGGGTAGACAAGCAGACATAGAGAGACAGGGTCAGAGGAGGAAGGAAAGTTTCTCCTCTACAACAGATTGTTAGTGGCAGACTTCTTAAGAGGTTGAGTTTCTCTTCACCTTTTTTTTTCCCCCTCCCTTTTTTTCCATCTCCGCATCATCCCTCCCTCCTTCCGTCCCTCTTCTTTCTGTGCAGCGCCCCCAAGACATGCTGTGGCGGCCAGAATTGCCTCGTACCTTTTCAGAAAAATGTGGCAAAGGCAGATGTGTAAATGGCGGCACATTGTCAGCGAGCTGAGGGAATAGCGATGGATTACAACAGGGCTTTGCACAAAGAGACAGCTTTGTTCATAGTGCTGACTGGATTCTTTGGCACCCGGGGAGCAGGAAGCACTGCGAGATAGTTGCTGATGCTAATTGAACACAGAGCCCTGGCCCACCGATGTTAATGATAGTTTCACACCCTGCCTATAAATCCACCCCCGTTACTCCTAGGTGCAAATGGAACTCGAAACGCCCCCTTGCACACCTCAGCTCGCATCTATATCACTGTTTCTGCTGTGTGAGAGAGAGCGAGAGGGAGAGCGAGAGAGAGAGAGAGAGAGAGAGAGAGAGAGAGAGAGAGAGAGAGAGAGAGAGAGAGGGTGTTAAGGTGGATACATGTAGGGGTAAAAGAGCAAGCAAGCACTAGAGGGCACCCACATCATCTCTACCCCTGTGAACTGCTCTCTCTTGCACTCTCTGAAACACACACATGCACACACATATACACACACACACACACACACACATATACACACACACATATGCACACAATCCCAGAGAACACACTGAACATTCGAATATGAAAGTCAGAATGAGATGCTCTCTCGGCTACTAGGAGACAATCAATTTATATTGTGTTAATCAGTGCTTGCACTCAAGCCCTCTATTCAATTACAACTGCTACATCTCATCCCCTCATCTCTCTGCACCCCTCCACCTCTCTCTCTCTCTCTCTCTCTCTCTCTCTCTCTCTCTCTCTCTCTGTCTCTTCTTGTCTCTCTCATTACCCCCCCCCGTCTCTCCCCTTCCGTCTCTGACTTTCTGTTCTGTCTCTGTATATATTAATATTTCTCCATTGTGTTTTTTCCCCTCCATCAGCACAGATGATAGATTTTAACCTAATGAGAAGCACTTCTGTCGAGATTGAAAGGCTCCATACACATCACTGCAAACCTCTCCCTCCTCGCTCCCTTATCTTCTGGTTTTTTTTAAAAAAAATTCTCTTCCCCCCCTTCTTCTCTTTCCATTGCTTGTTCTTCCTCTCTCTTTTCTCTTCCTTCCTCTTCCCCTTATCTCCCTCTCCCTTTTCCTCAATCTCTGTCGGCATGTTTATCCCTTATCTACTCTTGACCCCCCCCCCCTCCCTTTCAGTATCTCCTTTCACTCTCCCACTCCGTGCCTCTAGCCTCATCCCATCTTCCCCTGCTCCTATGCTAAATGGCCTGCATTACTGTAATGAGCTGGTAATTTATGGTGGGGAAGTGCAGGACTTGTATCATTTGCCCATTCAGTGTTTGGCCTCCTGTGGGCTTAGTCACTCTCTGGACACACACACACGGACACACGTACACACACACAGGCATGTGCAAGCACGAACATGCAATGCACCTACACAGGTATATGCTAAATTTGCACATTTAATGTATGCGCACGCTTATACAGGCACCCAGCACGGCGACACACATGCATACTTAAATGCACCACACGTTCGAGTACAGACACATGTACTGACAGAAGCACACATGCTTTGCACACTGAACAAACACAGACACACACAGAGGAAGACGTGCACAAAAAACGATGACCTTGTCGTAAAGGATTGGTTGCTGATTGCCTAGTTCAGAAGTCCAAACTTGGTGTGAAAAGTTAATGAGTACATATGTTTGTTTTAATGTGTTTGTGTGTGTGGGGGGGGGTTTTTTGTATACAGCCTAAATGGTGCAAATAAGCTATTTATGTATGCAGTTCCTTTATTAGATTCCACACAAGCATATTTGAGAAAATGGGAAAGCATTTGCCCATTACCTTCAGGTAACACGCTACGGGGGTAAAAAAGAAAGAAAAAAAAAGAAACAAATTCAACTTAGTTGAAATTGAGACAGTTAAATCAGTGGAAGGTACGACAACTTGAGATTGCCCAGTTTGCTTTATGATGCCGCAGAGTTGCCTTTTCAGCAGGGAGAGCTATTTTCGTAAACGCTGCTCTTTGGTTCCCATGCACAGGTATCGGCTGCCACTACACAAGATAATTGTCTTTGTGGGATGTCTCACCATTGTGGTTGTGTAACTCAATAGCCTGCAGTTGAAACTCACCAGGAGGAGGAGGTGTGCAGAGAAAGAGGGACTTGTGTGAATCACGGGGAGAGACAGGTAGGGCGGTGGGGAGAGACATGAAGGTGAATGGAGGTAGAGAGTGAGAAACGGGTTTTTGTGTGTACTTTGCATATAGTACATGGGTTCGAATTGTAAGCCTTGCCCGTGACCAAGGATGGCCCCCTCCAGGGATGTTGAAGGCCACGGCGACAGGCGCTGACCCCGGTCGTAGAGAGGTCAAAGTTCATCTTTGCTTCTGGGGGAGTACAGTGACCCTGAACGCAGGGACATCCAATAGAAAGCAGAGGTAGAGAGATGAATCGTAGAAAGAGGAGATGGAGGGGAGGATGAGGAGGAGGAAGGAAACTGGGGAGGGGTAAGGCAGGGAGAGAAGGGGATGATGATGATAATAATAATGAAAATAATTTTAAGAATAAATTATTGGGGGCATCCCGGTAGTATAGCGGTCTATTCCATTGCATAGCAACTTGGGGATCCCGGTTCGAATCCCTGTGTTACCTCCGGCTTGGTCAGGCGTCCCTAGAGACACAGTTGGCCGTGTGTGCAGGTGGGAAGCTGGCTGTGGGTATGTTTTCCTGGTCGCCACACTAGCGCCTCCTCTGGTCGGTTGGGGTGCCTGTTCGGGGGGGGGGGAACTGGGGGGGAACAGCGTGATCCTCCCACACGCTGCCTCCCCCTGGTGAAACTCCTCACTGTCGGGTAGGGGGAGGCGGCTGGCGACTCCACATGTATCGGAGGAGGCATGTGGGTAGTCTGCAGCCCTCCCTGGATCGGCAGGGGGGGTAATTGGCTGGATACAATTGGGGAGAAGAAAAAAAAAAGGGGGGGGAGAATAAATTATTCTTGTTGTCATTTTTACCATTTAAATATATTTGCATTAGTGCAGATAGAATGACATTTCCAGAAAGAAAACAGCAAAATTAAGCGTTGGACAGTATAAATACAGTGATAATCTTCAAAAAGAGTAGCAAAAGTAAATGGGAAAAAAATTCTTAATACTACTGTAAAAAGAAAAAAAACAAACGAGTATGAAAATGGGTTTTCAGTAGTGTGGGTCAGCCCTCAGCGGAGTTGCGGCAGCGTTAGCGGGGCGTCATTGCAAAGGTCAGATCACCTTTCCAGCTGAAGGAGAGATGAGAGTGGTACGAAAGGGCGGAGGGCAGCAGGATAAAGAGACGGAAGGAGAGGTGAGCTCAGTAGATCAAGGCGGTGAGCAAAGCGCAGAGGAGGTGACGGGAGAGATTTGGTTGGTAGGCTCAGGATGAATCTGGCAGAGGTATGCAGATGGGGGAGGAAGCAGCCTTGGAGAGAGAGACGGACTTGAATAGAAAGACACCGGTTTCGACATGATTCTCACTGACAGTGAAAGGCAGATGGGAGGAGGCGCGGTGGGGCAGTTTGTGAGACAGGAACCGACGTTTTTTAGACAAAAGGAGGCTCACCATACCTGAACCCGCGGGTAGTTAGAAAGAGAGCTGTAATTTATGCAGGCAGCAATTGGGGAAAATAACCGAAACTGTCTTGTTTTGGCAGATGTGGAGAGGTCTGAAATTTTTTGCAACATCTCTGGTAACGTCGGCGTTCCCATTAACATACCTATGATATGATGATAGGGAAAATGGAAGCTTTTTTTGGCTGTGCATCTTCCTCTGATTTCTCCTCAGACTTGGATTTGATGAGTGAGGCTGTGGATTTGACGTTAGCATGAATACATGTAGCACTTCCATCATGTGTACTATGCTGTAGGTACATTGGAGGAAAAGCAAAAAATTTCCCAGTACACTACCAACTTTACACATCTACCCCCCCCCCCAGTTATATCCAGCCAATTACCCCAACTCTTCCGATCCGTCCCGCTCACTGCTCCACCCCCTCTGCCGAGCCGGGGAGGGCTGCAGACTACCACGTGCCTCCTCCGATACATGTGGAGTCTCCAGCTGCTTCTTTTCACCTGACAGTGAGAAGTTTCACCAGGGGGGGCGTAGCGTGTGGGAGGATCACGCTATTCTCCCCAGTTCCCCCTCCCCCGCTGAGCAGACGCCCCGACCGACCGGAGGGAGGCGCTAGTGCAGCGACCAGGACACGTACCCACATCCAGCTTCCCATCCGCAGACACGGCCAATTGTGTCTGTAGGGACGCCCGACCAAGCCGGAGGTAACACGGGGATTCGAATCGGCGATCCTCGTGTTGGTAGGCAACGGAATAGACCACCACGCTACCTGGGCGCCACGTTTGAACAAGTTATTTGTTGGAGAGGCAGTATTGCAGAATGTGTGTTTTAGCTGGCGGATGTGGTTGGGCTGCATGTCTCTGTGTTGGGTTACCTCTTAAAGAAAAGTGCTCTGTAGGTTTTATTAGACATTCTGACTGCGCTGCAGCACAAAAACAAGGTTCTTAAACTGTCATTTTGCATTTAAGAGCACTTATCAATTTCATGGAAGCAGTCAACGTGCCAGTCATCAGTTGGACATGAGTTATTCGGCGTGTCTCAAATGAGCCTTGGAAAATGCTAGTCGTAAACTGAAAAGGTGTGTGATGTATAGCCAGGTATTGATCAAAACCCATTTCTGTGCTCATGAAAATGCTTGCGTTCATATGCGCGAGAAATGCGTGTGCTGATGTGCGTTTGTGTTTTTTTGCGTGTGTTTGCGTGTGTGTCTGTGTGAGTGTATAATCAGTAATGCGGCTTGAGCTGGTTTTGAGTTATGGCCAGGTATCGATTAGAAAACATCACAACAGCTTTAAACTTCACTAAGGAGCTTTTGGTGAGACCTGACTAAGTGCTGTTATAGCCCCCTATAAGCCATTTAGGCTCTGTGTAAAAGGGAGCGAAGTGAGAAAGACGGAGAAATATAAAGACACTGGGGGACACCTATCGCGGGGATGCGCACAGGATTTTTGTTTGACCTTTATTTTTTAAATCTTTTTTTTTCCCCAATTTACTAAAGCTTTTGGAGAGAGCTTTATTTTTGGAGTTCTGTGATGTTGCCTTAAAATTTCAATTTTAGTTTCTCCAGAACCGTAAAAGCAGTGCCATCACCCCGTCGTGGCCTTTATAGATTTTTTCCCCCGTCTCTAAACATTCTGAATTTTTTAATCGCGGCAACACCCAGCAATTACAGAGCCGTCACATTTTCCCCATCTGCTTAATAAGAATCCTCGAAACGCCACCAGTTTACACACATGGTTCCTTATGTCTCTTCAGAACAAGAATGAGGATGATGACATCTTTAGGGGAGGGTGGGAGTGGCGTGGGAACATGGGGCTGAAACAATAGCCGCAATACCACAGCACCGCGGTGGCAGCATGTTGACAACGGGCTTTGGCACACCACCGCCATAACTGCTCATTTCTTTTTTAATGCTGTGGTGTTTGTGACACAAAAGTAGCCGAACTCAACATAGCCTGTCATTACGCTGAAACTCGCCAATCAAAAAGGACACACACTCACCCTGGGAGCATGAGCCGATATGAATGAAGGAAGGAAGAAAAGAAAAACTATATATATATATGTAGATGGGGGCTGAGGGTTAGTGAGTTTCAGGGCCACTATCCAGGATGAAACAAGAAACGTCCATGAGTACATCAGAAAGAGGGCCCCCCAGGATGAACTGGTCAGTGAGTACCTCAGGCAGCAGAAGACATGAAAGTGGGGAGGAAGATGAAGAGGAGGTATAATGGAAGACTAAGCCCCTCCACAGGACGTACCATCCACAGATAGAAGACGTGGCTGATATCCAGAAACCCTACCAGTGGCTAGAAAAGGCTGGACTGAAAGACAGCACAGAGGCTGTGATCAGCGCAGCACAAGAACAGGCACTCAGCACCAGATCGGTTGAGGCAGGGGTCTACCACACCAGACAAGACCCAAGATGCAGGCTGTGCAAAGACGCCCCTGAGACAGTCCAGCACTTAGCAGCAGGGTGTAAAATGCTGGGTGGGAAAGTGTACACTGAAAAGGCCCAACCAAGTGGCTGGGATAGTGTACAGGAACACCTGTACTGAATACAGACTGGAAGTCCCCAAGCTCAAATGGGAGACACCGCCAAAGGTGGTTGATAATGGCAGAACTAAGATCCTGTGGGATTTCAAGTTCCAGACTGACAAGCAGGTGCTGGCCAACCAACCAGACACTGTGGTGGTCAACAAGGAACAGAAGACAGCAGTAGTGATCGATGCAGCATTCCCGAGTGACGGCAACATCAGGAAGAAAGAGCACGAGAAGATAGAGAAATACCAAGGGCTGAAGGAAGAACTAGATCGGATGTGGGAGGTGAAATCCACAGTAGTCCCAGTGGTAATGGGAGCACTAGGGGCCATGACCCCCCCAAACTGGGAGAGTGGCTCCAGCAGATTCCAGGAACAACATCTGTGGTCTCTGTCCAGAAGAGTGCAGTCCTAGGAACAGCTAAGATACTTCGCAGAACCCCAAACTCCGGTAGAGGACCCGAACTTGAGGAAGACACACACCACCTGAAAAAGGATGAGAGGCAGATATATATATGTGTGTGTGTGTGTGTGTGTGTGTGTGTGTGTGTGTGTGTGTGTGTGTGTGTGTGTGTGTGTGTGTGTGTGTGTGTGTGTGTATGTACACTACCGTTCAAAAGTTTGGGATCACATTGAAATGTCCATATTTTTGAAGGAAAAGCACTGTACTTTTCAATGAAGATAACTTTAAACTAGTCTTAACTTTAAAGAAATACACTCTATACATTGCTAATGTGGTAAATGACTATTCTAGCTGCAAATGTCTGGTTTTTGGTGCAATATCTACATAGGTGTATAGAGGCCCATTTCAAGCAACTATCACTCCAGTGTTCTAATGGTACAATGTGTTTGCTCATTGGCTCAGAAGGCTAATTGATGATTAGAAAACCCTTGTGCAATCATGTTCACACATCTGAAAACAGTTTAGCTCGTTACAGAAGCTACAAAACTGACCTTCCTTTGAGCAGATTGAGTTTCTGGAGCATCACATTTGTGGGGTCAATTAAACGCTCAAAATGGCCAGAAAAAGAGAACTTTTATCTGAAACTCGACAGTCTATTCTTGTTCTTAGAAATGAAGGCTATTCCATGCGAGAAATTGCTAAGAAATTGAAGATTTCCTACACCGGTGTGTACTACTCCCTTCAGAGGACAGCACAAACAGGCTCTAACCAGAGTAGAAAAAGAAGTGGGAGGCCGCGTTGCACAACTGAGCAAGAAGATAAGTACATTAGAGTCTCTAGTTTGAGAAACAGACGCCTCACAGGTCCCCAACTGGCATCTTCATTAAATAGTACCCGCAAAACACCAGTGTCAACATCTACAGTGAAGAGGCGGCTGCGGGATTCTGGGCTTCAGGGCAGAGTGGCAAAGAAAAAGCCATATCTGAGACTGACCAATAAAAGAAAAAGATTAAGATGGGCAAAAGAACACAGACATTGGACAGAGGAAGACTGGAAAAAAGTGTTGTGGACGGATGAATCCAAGTTTGAGGTGTTTGGATCACAAAGAAGAACGTTTGTGAGACGCAGAACAAATGAAAAGATGCTGGAAGAATGCCTGACGCCATCTGTTAAGCATGGTGGAGGTAATGTGATGGTCTGGGGTTGCTTTGGTGCTGGTAAGGTGGGAGATTTGTACAGGGTAAAAGGGATTCTGAATAAGGAAGGCTATCACTCCATTTTGCAACGCCATGCCATACCCAGTGGACAGCGCTTGATTGGAGCCAATTTCATCCTACAACAGGACAATGACCCTAAACACACCTCCAAATTGTGCAAGAACTATTTAGAGCAGAAGCAGGCAGCTGGTATTCTATCGGTAATGGAGTGGCCAGCGCAGTCACCAGATCTGAACCCCATTGAGCTGTTGTGGGAGCAGCTTGACCGTATGGTACGCAAGAAGTGCCCATCCAACCAATCCAACTTGTGGGAGCTGCTTCTGGAAGCGTTGGGTGCAATTTCTCCAGATTACCTCAACAAATTAACAGCTAGAATGCCAAAGGTCTGCAATGCTGTAATTGCTGCAAATGGAGGATTCTTTGACGAAAGCAAAGTTTGATGTAAAAAAATCTTATTTCAAATACAAATCATTATTTCTAACCTTGTCAATGTCTTGACTCTATTTTCTATTCATTTCACAACATATGGTGGTGAATAAGTGTGACTTTTCATGGAAAACACAAAATTGTTTGGGTGATCCCAAACTTTTGAACAGTAGTGTATATATACTTTTTTTCCAACAAATTGAAGCCACTAACTTGTTTGATTCCCCTGAAAGTTGAAATCTCCTTAAACCTGTCATCATGTTGTCAGTAACTATACTCTCCTATCTCATTTTATCTCCTAGTCTTGGGTAACATTTCTTTAACAAAGGGCAGTAAAATTGTGAAATGGTGTTAATGGCTGTGTGTGTGTGTTTGTGTGTGTGTGTGTGTGGTAATCATGTCATGTGGAAGGAGTAGGTGCGTGTGTGGCTAGGATAGGGCAGTCGGCAGCAGGAGGTGAGAGGGTTGTGTAAAGAGGTCGGGGTGTTGTGAATATATGTATGTGTATTTAAACCACCACTCGATTTCTTTTTGTGTGCACATGTAAGTTACAAGCACGCATATATATGCATATGTATACATATATATATTATGGATATGGATATATATATATACACATCCATCCATCCGTCTTATCCTGCTCGCAGGGTCGCGGGGAGCAGGATAAGCAGTTGGATGATGGATGGATGGATGGATGTGTATATATATATATATATATATGCACATACATAAACACATATAGGTCTTGGTGTCCTCTGATGCCCTCCTGTGATCAGGTAGATGTGGGAGGGAAGAGCAGCACTTCCTTTTCCTCATTCTGTTAACGTCCTTCATATAAGATATACCTCATAACGTGATATTTTGTGGAATGTGTATTCATTTCACCCAAAATATAATGTAAGTTGACACATGTGTAGGATGGCCTGAGCAGAATTAAACCAGCCACTTCCAGTAATTAAATCCCTCGCAGGGAAGTGCCAGCTTCCTTCCCTGAACACAAGGCGACCATCTGCTGAAAGGCCCTAGTGGACAGTTGACACACGTCTGAGAAAGTAGCCAAAGAACTGAAGTAACGGACTGCCGGGCCAGCGCTCCTGAACACAGCCGTTAATTTACAACACCACTTCCCCTCGATTGTGTTGTGTCCTCGTTTCCATTCTGCTCCCTTGGAATTTCCAAGAAAAACACAACTCAGCTGGCTGCCGTGATAAGTCCAGCAGTGGGGCTTTTTGGAATAGTGGCGACGTCCTTATCGCTTACTTTTCTTCATTAGCTCCAAAATTTGAGGCATGGGGGGTGGCGGGGGCGGGGTGGTGGGGGGCATGGGTGGAGTGGGGCCTTTCCATGGCCTCTCTGTGTTATCAACAGTCCACTTACCTAATTGTTCCACAACTAATTGGTATTGGGTCATTTAGTTTAAAGCCCCCATCCTGGCAGCAATTTGACCCCATGCAAACAGAAACACACACACACACACACACACACACACAAATACATACACATATGTTCTGTCTCACACACGCATGCCCTCTTTTTTCTCTCACACACACAAACACACACTCGCTCTCTCTCACACGTAAACACAGATGCTCTCTCACACACACGTTCTCTCTCTCTCTCTCACACACACATGCTCTCTCTCTCTCACACACACACATGCTCTTTCTCTCTCTCACACACATGCTCTCTCACACACACACATGCTCTCTCTCTCAATTCAATTCAATATGTGCTTTATTGGCATGACATACATTTGTGTACATATTGCCAAAGCATGTAAAACAACAACAACACAATACAACAATGATTATAATAATAACAACAACAACAATGATTATAATAATAACAGCAACAACAACAATGATTATGATATTAAATAACAATAGTAGCAATAGGTGCCGTCATCCACTATCTCTCAGGTTGTGGCAAGATAATATAAATCTTGCTGCAATGCTCACCGCTGGCCCCCCTCCCAGGACCACCCGCAGCTTACCTGCGTCGTCCATTTCCTGGTACTCTGGAATCACATGTTCCAGT
>NC_079211.1:98017249-98172249 GCF_029633865.1 Lampris incognitus | reverse complement strand
CCCACCTTTCTTCCCAGTTGTACCCGGCCAATTACCCCACTCTTCCGAGTCGTCCCGGTCGCTGCTCCACCCCCTCAGCCGATCCGGGGAGGGCCTCCTCCGATACAGGTGGAGTCACCAGCCGCTTCTTTTCACCTGACAGTGAGGAGTTTCGCCAGGGCGATGTAGCACGTGGGAGGGTCACGCTATTCCCCCCAGTTCCCCCTCCCCTCCGAACGGGCACCCCAACCGACCAGAGGAGGCGCTAGTGCAGCGACCAGGAAACATACCCACATCCGGCCTCCCACCCGCAGACACGACCAATTGTAGTCCATGGGCCAGAGCCCAAAATTTCCTATTTTGGTACACTCAAGGTGGCAAAACTTACTTATAATTTTTGAAAGGATCCATGTCTGTAGATGATATTTTGGTATGATAACCATTCCTGAGTGGCAGCTGTATCACAGTTATCAGCTCATGAAGTTAACCACCCCCTAAAGTAAATTGCATTGTAGACGCTGGTGCATATCCTGGTTTAGCCTCATGGTCAGGACATTTTTCAATGTTCTATAATATTGTCTTTGGTATCATTTTAAAGGGGACCTTCTTAGCTTTCATTCAAGCCCTGTTGTGGATATTTCTCACAAATATAGAGGTCACTTGAGCTCTTCAACCCATCAATAACACACATCTTTCTGCAATGTTCGCCTAAACTATATACTTTCTTTTAGCCCTGTGGCATCTAGGAATATCAGGGACACAAAACACAAAAACTGGAATACTCACAGGACTGTAAAGATTCAGGAAATGTATAATATACCCATACTATTTCATTGTGTGAGGTGATTGTGAACCTTAAATTAGAAGGGCATTATTACTAAGAAACTAACTAGACCAAAGCCAGTTAGTCCATGGGTCAGACCAGATATCGATATCACCCAAGGTGACACAACTTCACTGGTGCCATTTTATTTGGTACACTAACAGAAGTAAAATAATACATGATAACCTTTCCAAATGAGCAGCTATTTCATTTTTCTTTCAGGAAACCTGTTTCTGTGCCTCTCACGATTGTGTATTTGCCCAGATTTTTACAAATATAGCATTTCAACACCCCTGGCACTGATTAGCCTAGCTTAAACTCTGGGACAGTTCTTAGTTGGCCAACAACCAAGGATAACCAGTACTGTGTACTTCCATTCATTGTGCTAAGCTAGGCTAACGTGCAGCCAGATAGCTTTCTACTAAACACATATAGAGGAAACTGGTATCTATCTTCTTGTCTCACTCTGGAGAAGATTGTAAGCTAATTTCCCATAATGTTAGCATGTTCTTTTAATGTATATGTTAATATGATTAGTTAAAGTGGCTACGAGGAACTTTCATCTTGTGTTGATTTTAGCGGCCTCATGTGGACAAAATACAGCTGTTGCATAGCAACTAGGTAATGTATCTATTTGTGGCTATGTAAGATAAATAATGGTAATATGACGCTGGTGAAGCAAAGTAAACTTTGTTTTAGTAGTGTTCATACACCTAAGTTACATGTATTTGTTTGTATGTGGCAGGTGAAAACTGACTGAATATGGCCACTGGTGAACAAGCAAGTTTTTACCCAATACCAAAGCGCCCACGGGTGGAGTGCATTATCCACTGTTGTGATGATACAGATAAGCTGGTTTCACTACAAAGTGTCGACTCATGGAGAACTCTGCTCAGGGCAGCTCAGATACGAAATCATGCACCAGTTTTGAAACTGGCAAAAGACATTCCTGAGGGACAGATTCCAGCAATCTACTACCACAGAAAGTGTCGCAGTATCTTCACTATGAAGCAAATTCTTGATGGCCTCCTTGCAAAAGAAAAGAAAAGTTGTGTCTCTGCTGAAGAGAAACAATCTAAGAGAGTAGCTCGACATGCTCCAAGTACATCTAGGACTTATGATGCAGAGTGCATATTTTGTCAGAAAAACAGCAAATATTCCAAGAGACAGAATACGAGAGAAGTACTGGTGCAGTGTCGAGAACTGCGAGCTGATGCAAAGATCAGGAGTGCAGCCACAAAGAAAAGGGACAGCAGAATCCTTGCCATTGTGAGTAGAGACCTTGTAGCAGCTGAAGGGCACTACCACAGGTCATGCTATAGACTTTACACCAAAGAAGAGGTTTCCAAAGGAGAGGTTGCCAGCAATGAAGATGATGATGCTGCAGCCCAGTATGAAGCTGCTGTGAATAAGGCATACAATGAGCTGTTCCTCTTCATCCGGATGGAGCTTTTTGGCAATCCTCAAGGGATGACAATGACTGATCTCTCTTCTAGACTGGTAGCTTCAATGAACTCCCAAGGCATTGCCCAAGTCAAGGAATCAACCAAGAAGCACATAAGGCGAAACCTGGAGAGTGAGTTTGCTGGAGCCTTGCAGATATTCCCTGATGAGAAAGGAAAATTCCTCCTCTATCCCGATAACTTGTCCATGAGGGAACTTGCCAAAGAAAATCAGTCTCTCAAAAGGGAGCTGCAGACCCTGAAAAGTGTCAGTGCACAAGATGTTATAGCCAAAGCAGCCATCAAATTGAGAGCAGACATTAAAAGTCAAGATGTTCCTCAAACCTGGCCGCCTGAAGTCAAACCAGAAGCAGAATGTCCTACCATTCCAGAGTCGCTCATTATCTTCCTGTACTCTCTACTCACAGGCTCAAATGATCCTGATCATGCATCCCAGAGAGTGCAGTGCCTTCTGCAGTCATTTGGCCATGACATAGTATATGCAGTGACATGTGGAAACACCAAGCCTTCCAAGCACATTGTTCTGCCATTCAGTGTCAAATCGTTGACAGGAAATGTAGAGTTGATAAACATCCTCAACCGACTTGGTCACAGTGTGTCCTATTCACAGATGGAAGAGATCAACACTGCCCTGTGTCTCCAGAAACTCTCATCATCAGGGAGTGGCATTGCCCTTCCAGCTAACATCCATCCTGGCATATTCACAACTTTAGCCTGGGACAATATCGACCGTCTTGAAGAAACTGTCAGTGGTGAGGGAACATCTCACAGAGTCAATGGGATTGCTGTGCAAGCAAAGCCAGTCAACCCACTTCCTGTCCAACCCATGCCCACTGTTCCCAAAACAAAGAAGAGAAGCATTGATGGACCCCCACCAATGTTACCAACTTACAATGCTGGACAACGGGTAGGGCCACCACAAAGCAAAAAGTCAGATGCCGATACTGCAGCCAATACTAAGCTTGCCAGAGAGAAAAACCTTCTTTGGGTCCTAGCACGCATGTCACAACAAGAAGAACAGTCAGTCAGCAGCTGGACAGGCTTCAACATCCTGACTCGAGGAGAGATGGCGGTCATCCCCGACAATATAGGCTATCTGCCTACCATCAATGCTCCAGCGACACAAATGTCTACTGTCAACGAGGTGCTTAACCAGTCACTGAGCATCATGCAGTGCTTAGGCCTGAGGAAGATTGTCTGTGTCTTTGACCAAGCCCTGTATGCGAAGGCTGTCGAGATCACATGGAAACACCATGACAAGTTCCATGATATCATCGTTAGGCTTGGGGTATTCCACACCATCTGCACACTGCTGGCAATAATAGGAAAGCGTTTCCAAGATGCTGGACTCAAAGACCTCTGCATTGAGTCTGGCATGATTGCAGAAGGCTCAATTGCTGGTGTTATGGATGGCCGCAAGTACAACAGGGCAGTGCGACTACACAAGCTCCTGTATGAGGCTCTCATGCGACTGACCTTGAATGGTTTCCTGTCCTGGTTGGAAGAAATTCACAGGAATGACATGGTTCACCTGAATGAGACACTGAAGACCATTGACAGCCTTGGGAAAGAAGTCTCACAACATGCTTTGAAGGAGGTCCTCGAGAACAGCTCTTGTACACATCATGGATCTATTTGACGTCTACCGTGAGTTCCTTAGAGGTGGAAACGGCAGCCTCTCGAACTTCTGGATGTCCTATTTGGACATGGTTGAAATCTTGTTGGGGCTCATCCGAGCATCCAGAGAGGGAGACTGGATGCTACTCTTGGCTAGCATTCGAGCAATGATCCCATGGTGCTTTGCTTATGACAGGATGAATTATGCACGCTACCTCCCCTACTACTACGCCCAGATGTCTGAGCTGCCCATCACACACCCAGATGTGTACACAGAATTCATGGAAGGAGGCTTCTCAGTCCAACTGGGCTCCACCAATCCCTTTGGCCGAATCCCTGTTGACCAAGCTATAGAAGAAACGGTGAACAAAGACACCCAAACAGCTGGAGGGACAAAGGGGTTCAGCTTGAAGCCAGGAGCTGTGACCAAATATTATCTCACAGCTGAGTATAGAAGCATGTACCTCAGACAGCTGAGAGACCTGACAGGTCAAGGCAGGTGCAAATGGTCTCATCCAGATCTACAGAGTCCAAGGATCAAGAGAGATGAAGCAGATGTCCAGTCTCTCATGGGCCTTATGGAGAATAACTGGCTCAATCCTATGTCCCCTGATGAGATTGATTTGGTTAGCCTCTCCACTGGCAACATGGCTCCACCTGATGTGACCATAGATCTCTTGAGAGCTCTTGAGAAAGGAGAAGAGGCCTACCAAGCATTCCAGCAAAAAAGGTTAGATGCAGACCCACCACCTGTGAAATTCCACGACAAGATGACCAAGCAAAGTCTGAAAACATTCTCCAATGTCAGCACAAAACAAGCTCATGGAAAGAAAGCACAGGATGTGGTTCTGAAGGCAGATAGAAACCTTTTCAGTCACATGATCCTGGTGGCTGAAAGCAGGAAGGTGAATCTGAAGGATGTCCTTGCCTACCCATTGGGCCCACTACCATGGGCACTGGCAAATGCTGATGGGTCCTTACGAAAAACAAACAAGGCTGCACTTGCCAGAGAGCTTGAAAAGAATGTATCTCCTGCAGAAGACATCCCAATCCCATCTACTTCCATCATTGATGGGATGAGCCTGGTCCAAAAAATGAATGGCAACAACAAAACCTTTGCACAGGTGGCAGAGTCAGCCTTGACCCAGGTCCTCCATGAGGGAGCACAGAGTGGGAGGATTGATGTTGTTTTTGATGTCTATCACCAGACTTCGATCAAAGATGCTGAACGACTGGACCGGGGTGGAGACATCACTCTCCAGTACAAGAATCTTGCAGGGGGACACCACGTCCAGCAGTGGAGAAAATTTCTGTGCAGTTCCTCTAACAAGACCAGTCTCATCAAGTTTCTGGTGGAAGAGTGGAAACTCCCACGATACAGAGCTATGCTGCATGGCAAGGTGTTGTACATGACCTGTGAGGAAACCTGCTACAAGTTGACAGAAGATGGGTGTGAGGAAGCAGCAGAACTGCACTCCACACATGAAGAAGCTGACACCCATCTGCTCCTGCATGCATTGCATGCAGCAAATGCAGGCTCAAAGTCAGTTATCATCACAGCTGAGGACACTGATGTCATGGTGCTTTGTCTTGGCTTCCAGAAGGACATCACCTGTCCCATCTACCAGAAGTGTGGGACTCAGAACCGCACACGGTTTGTCGACATCACCAAACTGGCAAGTTCACTTGGAGACAGCATCTGTGACAGCCTAATTGGCTTACATGCCTTCACAGGCTGCGAAACTGTCAGTGCATTCGCTGATCGAGGGAAGCTGAATGCCCTGAAGATAGTGAGAAAGCACACTTCCTGCCAAGAGACTTGTAGTCAACTGGGACAGACATGGAATGTGAGTGATGAGCTGTTCCAGAAAATTGAGCAGTTCACCTGTCGGATGTATGTTGCTAATAGCAGCACTGCTGAGGTGAACAAACTGCGTTACCAGCTCTTCTGCACCAAAAGGGGAGAGGTTGAGTCCAGCCAGCTGCCACCATGTAGAGACTGTCTCTTTATGCATGTTCAACGAGCCAACTATCAGGCAGCAATATGGAAGTGCTGTCTGCAGGCTAACCCTGTGGTGCCAAGCCCTACTGAGTATGGATGGACAGACGATGAAGGCAAGCTGGCCATTTACTGGATGCGCTCCCCACCTGCACCAGATGTGGTCTTGGAAATGCTAATATGCAAGTGTGTGCATTCATGCAAAATGCCAAGCTGCATGTGCCTGTCAAATGGACTTCCATGCACAGACATGTGCAGGTTACAGACCTGCAGTAACCAAAAACAGCAGGATGGTCCAGAACTGGACTTTGAACTTGGGGAGTCAGATGATGAGAGAAACGAGCAGTTTGATGAATGACAGTGTGATGATTCTGATGGTATTACTGTGGTAGTAGTCTATTGATGCACAGGATGTTGATTCTGGACTTGGTTACCCAGAGCTTGATAACAATAATGTAACCATATTCACATATACCCATTACCCTACCCATTACCATTACATATACCCACTAATGATATGGGATTACATGTATCATTGACTAAGTATATGTAAATGTCAATGTTGTTTAAAATATTAAAATAGTTCATTACCTCACTATGGTATTCCTTTTTATCATGTATTTTGATTGTGTATTTAAACAAATGTATAGAGACCAGTTTGTGACCTAACTGGCTTTGGTCTAGTTCTCATTTAAGGCTCACAATCACCTCACACAATGAAATAGTATGGGTATATTATACATTTCCTGAATCTTTACAGTCCTGTGAGTATTCCAGTTTTTGTGTTTTGTGTCCCTGATATTCCTAGATGCCACAGGGCTAAAAGAAAGTATATAGTTTAGGCGAAACTTGCAGAAAGATGTGTGTTATTGACGGGTTGAAGAGCTCAAGTGACCTCTATATTTGTGAGAAATATCCACAACAGGGCTTGAATGAAAGCTAAGAAGGTCCCCTTTAAAATGATACCAAAGACAATATTATAGAACATTGAAAAATGTCCTGACCATGAGGCTAAACCAGGATATGCACCAGCGTCTAAAATGCAATTTAGTTTAGCGGGTGGTTAACTTCATGAGCTGATAACTGTGATACAGCTGCCACTCAGGAATGGTTATCATACCAAAATATCATCTACAGACATGGATCCTTTCAAAAATTATAAGTAAGTTTTGCCACCTTGAGTGTACCGAAATATCGTCTGGCCCATGGACTATTGTAGGGACGCCCGACCAAGCCGGAGGTAACGCGGGGATTCGAACCGGCGATCCCCGTGTTGGTAGGCAACGGAATAGACCGCCACGCCGCCCAGACGCCCGTGCGTCTGAGGTTTGCGGTAAAGTGTGTTACAGCGTGACCATGACCGAGACGGCAGCTCTTCACGCCCCGCGTTACGTCCCCGCACGCGTGCCTGTGAACGTTTGTACTTGTGTGTATTTATCAGCAAATCCCTGCAGGGGGCGCACGTCCGCATTCCCGCTGACGGTGCCGGCTTATAATTCACCGCAGTAAACCGTCGTCGTGTTTAATGCACGCACACACAGACGCGCACACACACACGCTCAGAGAAGACATGATCCAGGAACAACGGCCGGCGATCGTTAATCAAGTGCAGCGCTGTGCATAATGAGCCCCGTAACAGTAACGATGGGGGTATTTTTCAATAACGGAACAGAACACAGGTCAGGACGGGGCTTTTGTTGAGTTTTGATCGTGCAGCGGCGCGGCGGTTGGGATGAGGAAGAGGGCAAGTTTTCAAGCCCAACACAAAGAGGGGGAAGGAGTGTGTTTCGTATTAAACATGACAGTCGTGCTCCCTGGAATACATCAACTTTAATATGCCCCTTTCTGTTGTCCCTGCTGCTATTTTTACACACACGCACACACACACACACACAGACACACACGGCATCTCAGTAAATCTCTACCATGTACCACCATGTCTTTAGTAAGTGTTCTGTCTTCATCAGTGGCTGAAGTGTGGCGTATAGGGTTACAGCGAGTGGGCAGGGGAATGGGTTCGGTGCAATAAGGTAGTCGTAATGGCACACCATCATTTAGGCCAATGTAATAAGTGAATATCTAATAAGCCTGCAAATGACACTTAACTCTTGAAGCCCCGGGGTCACGAACGCAGACGGGGGGGGGGGGGGGGGGCTAAGCCGATTAAAGCGAGGTTTCTTCTCACTTTGCGGGCTCCACAGGCTTTGACCATCTCCTGACCCCGTCCTCGGGAGGGAGGTTACCTAAATCTGGAGTTGCTCACGGCGTCCGATAAGTCCATTGTTTATGGGGCCGGAGAACAGTTTGCGGCTGATAGCAGATAGGAATAGGTTGCAGGTGTGCCTCCAGAGATAGCGCGGTGGTTAATGGGATACCGGGGATTCACTCCATTTTGCAGCTGCGCTCCACTTTGCGTCTGCCTTGTCAAGTCATTAATTGAAACTTAAGGAGCGGCGATTAAGGCTCATATTGCAGCCCAGCTAAATTGCAAGTGTTGTTATATGGCGAAGTCAAATCGAATCATCGCATCACACCAGGGCGTCGGTTTAAGACTTCGATCTCCTTCTAGAACCATTTGTGTTCCGACCGGTTTCGCATGGAAAGCCTAACACACACACACACACACACACACACACACACACACACACACACACACACACACACACACACACACAAATAGAAGCACAATGAAGTTTATAGCGCTGACACAGGAACATTTCTCTCTGGAAGTTCTTGGCTCACACAGCCCATTTGACTGATTGGCTAAATGATCGATGGAGTGACTGATTGATAAGATGCCGTACCATGTGGGTGCAAATCCCAGGAGACAACACGATGGACCGAAGTCACCGGTCTCCGCCGTGATGCTCATCTATTCTTCTCATGTGGTGACGTGGTTTTATCCCCCGAATAACGGACGCAGCAAGATGGGGGGGGGGGGGTGTGCTCCACGTAGAATGAATGATATCCAGGTTTTAAGGTCGATCTTTGTCTCTCGCTGCTTCTCTTCCCACTAAAGCAGGTGTAGTCACACACACACACACACACACACACACACACACACACACACACACACACACACACACAGTCAGTCACTCACAAATACACAGTCAGTCACTCACAAATACACTCTCTCGCCCTCTCTCTCTCGTTCTCTCTCACCCTGTCTTGCCCTCTCACTCTCTTGCTCTCTCTCTCACCTCTCACCCTCTCTCTCTCTCTTGCCTTCGCTCTCTCTCTTGCCCACTCTCTCTGCCAGCCAGCTCCTAAAGCCATTTCCAGACAGGGCAGCGGAGTGTGTCCTCATTACCGTCTGTGAGTGTGTAGGCACCACTCAGTCACAGTGCCTGCTGCCAGAATGGGATTTTCTCCCCTTTTCTCCTCAGCCTCCTCCACCTCTTTTTCACCTTACCTTCTCTTGCATATCGCTTCATCTATTTCTCAGACAGAAAATCATTATCAGACAGGAAAGACAATTTCCTGCTCCTTTGGTCCCTCATATGTGAAGAGTGTATGTCTGTGGTCGTCTCTGTGTGTGTGTGTGTGTGTGTGTGTGTGTGTGCGTGCGTGCATGCTTCAGAAGAAATCTTTAGTCGTATATCACTCGTAATGTCACCGCATTGAACAATAATGACAAGTACAAAACGATTTGGAGGGGGGAAAAAAACACAACTTTATTTTTTCAATGGGAAAATAAAACTCTGCTTGCACACATGTGCCTGTGTATTTGTATAATTTGTGTAGGTATGGTTCAGTGCTCTCCTCCCCAAGGAGCGCGCCGGGCATGGATTGCATCTTCTATCTCTGTCAGACTGAACAGAAGTGTTCTGCAATAGCAAACAGGTTTAGCTTAAAGTGCTCCTCTGTTGCAAGAATGGCCAATGATTTCCAATGGCAACACAAAGTGGATGGAGTTTACTGTCTCCTGACAGAGGATCAAAGGAACGGTGGAGAGAGAGAGGGAGCGAGGGGGGGAGAGAGAGAGGGCGAGAGAGAGAGAGAGAGAGAGAGAGAGAGAGAGAGAGAGAGAGAGAGAGAGAGAGAGAGAGAGAGAGAGAGAGAGAGGCGAGAGAGAGAGCATTGCTCAGGGATATTAGACTGTAATGGCAACCAGATGAACTTGTTGATAGAGCACTAAGCGGGCCTAAATGGCCTGAGCCTTGGCTGACTCCGATAAAGACACAGTCCAACTCTGAATTGATTAATAGGTTACCAACTTAAAGAGGTTAACAAAATGGTGCTGTGTTTTGCATTTGCCCCTCTCTCTCTCTCTCTCTCTCCTCGCCACGATCTTAAACCGCCATATGCTTCCCTAAGCAAGTCTGGAGTCTGTCTATAGTCATTCAGATCGGGCAGGTGGCGGCGTACCTGGGTGTCTGTAGCAGGACAGCAATCAGGAAATGGACGGTCAATGTATTCACTTGCCCTTCTCATACATTCATTGTGGGAGGCACCTGCCTGCTCCTATCCTCTCACTTTGTCAAGTCCGGAGAAGGGGAGTTGAGGAGGATGCAGATGAAGCATCGGGCCGGGGACTACGGCATTGAGCGGCGAGTCTGAAACGTAGCCCGAAATGTGCCTCAGACACACTGTGGTGCCGTCTAGTATAAAACTATTTTCTTTTATTAGTTCGTCCTGTCCCTTGGCAACCGCCAGGCATCCTCCGAGCTTTCTGAACAGCAGCACTACATTAAGAGTGTTTGAACATCCCGGGAGAGGCCTCCGCCAAAGTAATCAAGTTTAGGGTCATTTGACGGGACCTGACAAGGGTAACAGGATTGTATTCTGTCTGCCCGTTTTCTCACACAAGCATCTTTGCAAACGCACACATACCAGGTAACACACACATACCCACACCCACACGGCTGCTCCCTATTTTATGCCTTCCTTAATGGTTCCTTTTACTGAACACTGCTGGGTCACCACAGGTCAAAGGAAAGCAACCTGGCTATTCTTTTTGCTGTTCTGCCCCCCGATCAGATGAGCCCGCCTCCCTACGGTGCCATTTTACCCTAAACACGCCGTAGCTTCAAAGCCTCGTCGCTGCCTGGTTAGCCATAATTTGCTATTATGCATGGCATTCAAGAGCGTGCCTGAATACAAAAGGAACCACATGTGGAGCGCTCCAAGTGCCCAGAGCTATATATTACATATGTTACGTACTGTACACCAGATTATCCCTCTCTGTGTGTGTGTGTGTGTGTCTGCAGTACATAGTCTTAGCTGGAGAGGCTGGGGGGTTAAAATCCAGAAAATGATTCATTCCCCCCCCCCCCCTCATGTTTGGGAACAACCCTTTCAAACATGCACAGACAGATGCAAGAAGAAAAAAAAACATGTCAGCAGAAACACACACAGGTACGAATAGAGCTACTGGATGTGCCCGGCCAACCGAAATGTGACCCAAAAAAATGCCAATCAGGTGCACTTCCTTTAGCCGGATGGACGAAAATAAACAGGTTTCCTGAGCAGAGATCAGAAAACTCCTGGGAAACAAAAAAACACCCGATGTACTATTAGTCGTAGGGAAGATGTTATTTCTTTTTCTTCTTTCTTTTCTTTTTTTAAACCAGAATCATGTTTATTGGCCACGGAGGTTTGCACAAACATGGAATTTGACCCCGGTTTCGTGGCTGTCTCGGCGTACTTAACATAGAGTAACAGCACTACGACACAACAGTTTTTTTGTTTGTGACAGCTGATGTTCGATCAAAAATCAAAACAAAGGGGGGTCCGGGTAGTGTGGTGGTCTAATCCATTGCCCACCGACACGGGGATCCTCGGTTCGAATCCCCTTGTTACCTCCGGCTTGCTGGGGCGTCCCTACAGACACTATTGGCCGTGTCTGTGGCTGGGAAGGCGGATGTGAGTCTGTGTCCTGGTCGCTGCAATAGCGCCTCCTCTGGGTTGGGGAACCTGTTCAGGGGGGAGGGAGAACGGGGGGAATAGCGTGCTCCTCCCACGCGCTACGTCCCCCTGGTGAAACTCCCCACCGTCAGGTGAAAAGAAGCGGCTGGCGACTCCACATGTGTCGGAGGAGGCGTGTGGTAGTCTGCAGCCCTCCCCGGATGGGCAGAGGGGGTGGAGCAGCGACCGGGACGGCTCGGAAGAGTGGGGTAATTGGCCGGCTACAACTGGGGGGAAAAAAGGGGGGGGGAGAAAACGAAAACATGCTCTTTGAAAATATCCGGAAGAAAGTTGCGGCGTACAAATGTTTTATCGCCAGCCTTTGGCCGTACGTGAAGAGCAACAAATGGAAAGGCTGTCCCATTTCACAGCGCTGTGGTTGGTTGAGGACCGCTGGTACTGAATGTTTTATAACACACGTATAATGAAAGAGTGGTGCTTTACGGAAGAGCGTGAATAAGCTGGAGACAAATGGGAGGGAGGCCGAACGTCATGAAAAGTAAAAGTTGTGGTGACCCACATCTATATAATGAGAGACATTCACCTATGACGACGGTGTACCTTTAAGGGAAGAGGCGAGGGGGTCAGATAATGCACTTCCGCTTCCGGTTCACAGTTCAGCGTCGTAGTCGAATGTACGACACGCTAAGTTGGAGCTAGTAAACTACCTCGACCACGTCTACTCTCACGTCTCCTGTCTCGTTGTTTTCTAACTCCACAAAGTGAGCTTTTCTGGCCTCGGTGAAGTTCGAGCTGGCGGCTGGTTTTTTTGTAAAGTGCGTTATGGAGCAGGTTTCGGCAAAGGAGAAAACCGCGCCGAGGCTAAGTGGCGGTGCGAGGGCGTTGTCAAAAGCTATCTCTCGTCTTTACCCGTCTTCTTTCATCTTTCTCGCGTCCTCCTCCCTTCCCACTCTCATTAGCGATGGTGTGAAAGAGGGGAGAACAAAGCCCAGGCCCTGCCAATCGATCCCCGAGCAGCACCATCAATCGAGCGGCGAAGCGCAGGTCCTCTCTACTGCCGAACAATTGACGGGTCAGAGATTGATGAGGGAGATTGGTGTGTGTGTGTGTGTGTGCGTGGCTAATCTTGTAAACTGCTGGACCTATCAGCCTAAGATCTTCTGTGCACATTTACGAGTGTATGATGAAGAACCTCTCATGCTTGCGGTGATTAAACTCTTTTGGAAAACCTTTGTTTTCGCTGCCGCCGCTCCCTCTCTTCATTCACTCTCTAGCTCGCTCGGCCAACGCCCTTGTCGCTGCCCGGTCTACGCCAATGGGCGTGCGTGCGTGCGCGACTCACGGTTGGGTGAGATCGGGCAGCGACTTGATCCAAGAGTTATTAACAGACATTTACTGATCCAGAAAATGCAGACGTTATAAAGGAACAATGCCCTCTAGGTTACAGTCAAAACAGGAAGTGTTGCGTATTCTTGTCGCTTTGAGTCAACCGTGGATGCGAGTCATGCGTGCATAGAAACGGTTCACCCAGCTTTATTATATTATGAATATAAAGGCAGGGTTAGGGTTGGACCGAAACGGCCCCATTGCAAACCTTTTCTTATTGGAAAGTGCAAGTTCCTATTGGACTTGGTCGCAGTCGCGTGAGGGTCCGCCTAGGAGGCTGCACATCCGCAGACTGACAGGCAAAATGTTTTTGTTGGTTAGATTTTTTTTAGCTTGAGCGCTGCATATTAAACACTGTTTTTATATATATATATGTATTTCCCACTCAGTCGACTTTTGCACTGTGCAGAAGTCTTATAATGGCAGGAAAAACAGGTTGTTCTGTCCATATGTGCGTGTCTCTGTCCACTGCTGTTCTCACGTACTACTGGGTCCGTCAGCTTAATCATGTTTGTGCACAGTTATGACTGTATGATCAAGGACCTCTCGTGGTTGCGGTTATTCCTTTGCAAGAGCTGGTTTATAACACAATTGAGTGCAAACTCCTCAGCTGGTTTGTCACCTATAGGTCCGAGCACCGGAGAAGGGGAGATACGTAGGCAATGCCTCCATAAAAAGGGGTGGTTTGTTGCCAAATCAGAACACCGGAGAAGGGGAGATATGCCTGGCTTGGGGTCTGTTAATGAGTTAATTTTGCCACCAGTAGTTTTATCAGTGTGTTTCCTATGGGCAGCCTGAAACATGTCTGAAAGACCCATGCACATGAACAGGAATGGCAAGTGTTTGTAGGTGGGTTTATTTTGTGTGCAGGTATGCACATATGCTCAGAGGCCCATAGGGACAAAGCCCCTGGGCAGTGCCAGACAGTTGTATCAATGAATATTATTTACTCTGGCACCATGTCCCTACGCTGGCACAATGCGCTCACACACAGACTCACAGACACACACAGATGATGTCTACACTGGCATGGAGCCCCGCTTTACTCTGGCAGAGCGTCCTTACCTTGGCCGGGCTGTGACACATGCCAAACGCTCTAATGGATTACCCCTGCAGCAGTCTAAACAAGTGTGTGTGTAGGTGTGTGTGTGTGTGTGTGTGTGTATGGGTGAGTGGGTGGGTGGGTGTGTGAGTGTGTGTGTTCTTGTTTGTATGTGCATTTGCATGCCTTACCTTGTGCGCACATGTATGTGTTTTCAAGGTGCTGTGTAAACAGCAAAATAACACCTGACAGCTGGCCACATCACCTGTCCCGGTTTTATCTCCGTTTTTTTTTTTTTTTTTTTTGTCTCTGTGGGGGAAAAGATGTTGCCAGATTTGCATGGGAAAGGTTGTCAGGCTAACACTTTTCTTCTCTCTTTCTGTCTTTCCCTCAACCCCCCCCCCACCACCACCACCATCTCTCTTCTGTGTCCACACAGCCCTAATAGCCATAGGCCAGTACAGTAGCACCATAGAGACGGTGGATGCAGGCTGGTGTAAGGACATCACAGACCAGGGAGCTACGCAGATCGCCCAGAGCAGCAAGTCGCTCCGCTACCTGGGCCTCATGAGATGCGACAAGGTAACAAGGCTCAGCACCATGGTACACCATTGCACACCTGTGTGATACCAGCATCGAGCTCAGTGACAGTGAGTATGGTGTGTGGAGTGGCAGCGTGGTGCGGTCTGAGCAAGATGGGTCAAGAGATAAGATGCTGAGTAAGCAAACTGGAGCTACAATATATATCGCTGTGTGCTTTAGCACAGTGTTTCCAAATCTGGTGCTTAAGCCCCCCTGTCCTGCAGATTTTCATTGTAACCCTGCATACATAAGCCTACTTGTATAATCTCAACCATCCATCCATTCATCCATTATCCAAACCACTTATCCTGCTCTCAGGGTCACAGGGATGCTGGAGCCTATCCCAGCAGTCATTGGGCGGCAGGCAGGGAGACACCCTGGACAGGCTGTCAGGCCATCACAGGGCCAACACACGCACACACACACACACATTCACACCTAGGGACAATTTAGTATGGCCGATTCACCCAACCTGCATGTCTTTGGACTGTTGGAGGAACCCGGAGCACCCGAAGGAAATCTGTGCAGACACGGGGAGTACATGCAAACTCCACACAGAGGACGACCCGGGGCGACCCCCAAGTTTAGACTACCCCGGGGCTCGAACCCAGGACCTTCTTACTGTGATGCAACCGTGCTAACCACTGCGCCACCGTGTCACCTTAATCTCATCTCAACCAATCAGCACTTACTTATGTCAGATTTGGCGCACCTGGAATAACTAAGTACTATAATATGATTGGCTGATTAAGTACAAGCAGGCCTATATATGCAGGGTCACAATGAAAATCTGCATGCCAGGGGACCTTGAGGACTGGATTGGGAAACACGGGTTTAGAATACTTATTGGTGGCTTTAATGCATCTTAGAATACAGTGTATAACCACCCTATAGCACCTCTGTGTGTGTGTGTACACCACCTCTTGTGTGCTTGTTCATCTGTTGTCATTTTATTTTTGAGATAGAATGTGTGCAGAAATGGTAAGTCAAAATAAGTCAATTGCATCTTATTATGAAGATATTTGTATACCAATACACACAAATACACACTCATGCACGCACGCACACTCACACACACACACTCGAGACCTCTAAATCCCATGTCAGAGTGACAGGCCAATTAAAAGGTATCCAGATGGGAGTATGAGTTGTAGCTAAGCCATTGTCCCCTGTGCGAGGTGTGTGTAGACGATGCATGTTTTAGTGGGTTGGGTGAGAATGATAGTTAAGGTAAAGCAACACAACTATCAAAACCTCAAAACCACTATCCTGACCCTCAAGGCTTAAAGGTGGCCTTTCCAAAATCCTCTCTAAACCTCTTCTCTGGCCCCTTACCCCTCTAATCACTGATCTGATTGAAGCGCACCAATATCAGCGCCATGGTAACAACTCCACCCGGCTCTGCTGTTGGCCGAGCGGACCCCCTACCACGCAGTTGCAGCCAATTACCGTAAGACCTTTCAGTTTGATATGGGTGGCATGAGGGCAGATGAGGAAGGTGAAATGAACAGCTGGCTGGCAGTAGAACTGTCTGCCTGTAAAGTCTGTGTGTCTGACACTATGGGTTCAGACAGCATAGGGTCATCATGTAGTCCTGGTGCTGGTGGGTCTTCACATGGCAAGTGTTACGGTATGTTTTAATGAGCCTGGGTTCTAGGGCGAGACTCAACTTCACATTCGGGTTATGAGCTGAAAGAGTTTAAAAGGCCCTGGCGTACAGTAAAGTAGTGTAAGTAGGGGTAGACAGCGTTGGCAGGGCTGGGCGGAGGGGAGGAAGGGAGGACAGGAGTTAACTTACAACCAGGGCATCTGCCGGGGGTTTGGCATTCATCATTTTTATTTCTTCATAATGAAATAAGGGAGGTCTACATAATATGGCTTTAAGATTTGACCCTATGGATTGCCCTCTGATGAACAGGTCCACATGGAGATCGTTGGGTGGGACAAGAACACATATATATCATATTTATCTATTTATACTGCAATAAAGGTAAAACATATCGGGGTGGGATGGTGATGCTATACGTAAGGTCTCGGGATGAATTGGTCCATGCAAATTACATTATATAAGGCATGATTGTGTATCTATCATATTTATCTAGGGGCAATAAAGAGTAAGTACATTACATAGCAGGTGATCACTTAGATACCATTTTCATTTCGGTCAGCCCTCCCGTGACTCTGTCACCCAGCAATCGATATCTCTGTCCATGCTATTAAAGAAAATCTGCTCTGGCAATTTTACTGGAATTTGAATTATTCCTAGTTTCTCTTACCGTCACTAACCCAGCATACAGACCACCCCTCCTCCCTTCATCAATCAATCTCTCTACTCAGATGGGGATATCCATGGCCATATTTTAGCCTTGACGATGGAAAGATAAATAATTACTCTTTCTCTGCTCTTTTCATATAATGGGTAGACCATGCTGCTAAATAAAGCGGTAAGTGGTACGATTACAGTTGTAATGGAGTGTGAATCAAGCAGAGAGGCGAAGAGTTTGACGGTTTCCAAGGTCAGCCGCGAATCGGAGAATTAATTCGCTGCAGTATGTTTTTCTTTTCTCCCTTTCATTTTGCGGTCTTTTCTCCGTCTCATCCCTAAAAGCATGTTTAGCATTGCAGATAAGCCACATAGATAAGTGAAGGTTAGCCATGGGCCTGTGTGGGAATCGCACAGGCCCATGGCACCTGCTCTGTTTTGCTGTTGTTACTGTTGTTATTTTTCTTTTCATTGCTGTTGCTCGTTATGTCAGGCGAGAAAAGGAGCTAGTCACGGTCGGGTTGAAGAAAAAGGGATAAAGAGGGGAACGGGGGGATGCAAAGTTCACGCACAAAAAAAAAGAACAAGAAATAGCTTGTTATTACCGAGGTCACAGCAAAAATGAAAGCTGCAGAGCGAGGGAGAGAGTTGAAAAGGTGAGAGGCGGAGGCAGACCAGGGGAATGGTGGTCCTCTTCAAGGTAGCCTAGGGGCAGCAGTGACCATGCTCAGCCTCGTCCTCACCTCCTACTTTCATCCCTCTCTACACCCCTCCATACCTTAAATCTTCTACACCCTCCCTGTATGCTCTTTTGTGCTCCTTCAATCTAGACGGAGAATACAGTATCTTCATTTCTACCTTTTATCTCATCTCTTAGTTTTCGGTTTGAAGTCCCTTTAGCACAGGACCACTGTGACATCAGACATCCAGGGATGTGGTATTAATGGCTGAAGTTATCAGGGGTTTAATTGCGCAGTATACACTCACTGGCCACTTTATTAGGTACACCTAGCTAGTACCGGGTTGGACCCCCTTTTGCCTTCAGAACTGCCTTAATCCTTCGTGGCATAGATTCAACAAGGTACTGGAAACATTCCTCAGAGAGTTTGGTCCATATTGACATGATAGCATCACGCAGTTGCTGCAGATTTGTCGGCTGCACATCCATGATGCGAATCTCCCGGTCCACCACATCCCAAAGGTGCTCTATTGGATTGCTGTGCTTTCATGTTGTTGACACCAAATTCTGACCCTACCATCCGAATGTCGCAGCAGAAATCGAGACTCATCAGACCAGGCAACGTTTTCCCAGTCTTCTATTGTCCAATTTTGGTGAGCCTGTGCGAATTGTAGCCTCAGTTTCCTGTTCTTAGCTGACAGGAGTGGCACCCGGTGTGGTCTTCTGCTGCTGTAGCCCATCTGCCTCAAGGTTCGACGTGTTGTGCGTTCAGAGATGCTCTTCTGCATACCTCGGTTGTAATGAGTGGTTATTTGAGTTACTGTTGCCTTTCTATCAGCTCGAACCAGTCTGGCCATTCTCCTCTGACCTCTGGCATCAACAAGGCATTTTTGCCCACAGAACTGCCGCTCACTGGATATTTTCTCTTTTTTGGACCATTCTCTGTAAACCCTAGAGATGGTTGTGCGTGAAAATCCCAGTAGATCAGCAGTTTCTGAAATACTCAGACCAGCCCGTCTGGCACCAACAACCATGCCACGTTCAAAGTCACTTAAATCACCTTTCTTCCCCATTCTGATGCTCGGTTTGAACTGCAGCAGATCGTCTTGACCATGTCTACATGCCTAAATGCATTGAGTTGCTGCCATGTGATTGGCTGATTAGAAATTTGCGTTAACGAGCAGTTGGACAGGTGTGCCTAATAAAGTGGCCGGTGAGTGTATATTATATATTACACACTGCATTATTTGACGACAGGCATGAGCGTAAGTCCATGAAAACTGGGATGGCATCCAGTGCTTTAACTGTGCCCCCATCCATAGGGTTAGTGGTTGTGTCAGAAAGGGCATCCGATGTAAAACTTTGCCAAATCATTATGCGGATTGACAAGACAATACCGGACTGGTTGAGGCTCCATACCAGATTGGTCCAGGCTCCATACCGGATTGGTCCAGGCTCCGTACCAGATTTGTCCAGGCTCCATACCGGATTGGTCCAGGCTCCGTACTGGATTGGCTGAGGCCCAGGTTAACAACGACCACCATTGGTGCTGTGCCCTTGCAGGGTACCAGTGGAAACTATAATAGCTGGCATGGCGACCCCTGAGAAACAGGAAACAAGCCAAAAGAAGAAGATTGTGTCTGAACCCAAGGTCCCTTGCCCTGGCTAATAATTTGAATCTGATTGAAATCTAAACCCCAGTATTATAGGCTCTAAACCAGGAGTCTCAAACTCAGATTACCTGGGGATCACTTGACAGGTGGTCTTATGGAGGAGGCCGGTGCAATAGAGATGAAGAGAAAAAAACTGTTTGACTCTATAACCTTCACATTGTTTCTTATTATTATTTCCAAGTTTTTTCAGCGTTTTCACATAAATAGGTAAGTTTGTACATAGTGTAGCCTGGCCTAGGCCTACATGTTTAGCCTACTTCTTGCCAGAAACCTGGCACTTCTTCTGCTGACACAGGTGAGGCACATTTGCCTTCAGAGACAGGGCAGTGGACACCCTGAGGACAGCCTGGAGATGTTCATTGGTCAGTCTGGACCTATGCTTTGATTTATTAAAGTTCATAGTTGAGAACAGTTTGTCACATAGATAAATGCTGCCGAAAAGACGCCTGACCTGCCTGAACAGTTTGGACAACTGTGGGGATGTTTTAGGAAGGTCTCTGAGAAACTGTCCAAGCATCTCCTGCTTTCCTTGTGCCTCTCTGAACTTTGCCTTGAGCTCAGTGTTGCACGGCAAGTCTGTGAGCGCCATTTGAAATGTGCTTGAAGCACTGTCCACATCACAGGAGAAGGGGTCTGCAAAGAACTGGAAAGTGCTGCTGTGAGTCTTAAAATCAGAAAAGTGATGCTCAGTGGCAGTTACATACTCATCAGCATTGACTTTGTCACCATCATCGTTGGCATATCGAAAAGTGGGCAAATCTTTTCTCTGTGGGCAGTGGTTTCCAAAATCTGAGTTTCACAGAGAGGCTTTCACACTATCAAATGCTGCAGTGACAAGTTGGTCTGGCCCCTGCAGTTTTAAATTAAGAGTGTTAAGTGCCTGTGTAATATCAGCTAAGAAAGCTAAATCCGCGAGCCATTTGGGATCATCAAGCTCAGGAACATGTAGCCTGCCTTCTCTCATGAATTCACTGATCGCCTCCCTCAGTTCAAAAAACCTTTTCAGGACACCGCCCCTGCTCAGCCAGCGCGCCTCTGTGAAGTACAACACGTCTCCGTATGATGCATCTTTTCCCCCCTGAAACACACAGAACTGACGGTGTTGTAAACCTCTTGATCTGATGTAATTAATGTATTTCACCACAACAGTCATAACACTGTCAAATTGCAAGCATTTGCTGCAGAGTGCCTGCTGGTGAATGATGCAGTGCAGTGCAATTGTGGGATCTGCACTCTCTTCCTCCAACTTTCTTTGAATCACCGCTACAGGCCCGTTTATTCTTCCTGTCGTGGACAGGGCACCGTCAGTGGTGATCCCAGCCAATTTATTCTAGGGTAGACCAGCACCCTCAATTGCATTGCACAGCACCTGAAATATATCTTTGGCTGTAGTCTTCCCCTGCATTGGATGTAAAGTTAGCAGTTCTGTTAGCTCAAAATGGCCATTGATACCCCTTGCAAATATACTTACAAATATAGCGAGCTGAGCGTTGTCATTTACGTCTGTGTTTTCATCAAGTGCCAAAGAACAGTGCGTGAAATTGTTTGCTTTAGTGTACAACTCTCTGTAAATATCTCCTGACAACTCGCTGAGCCGTTCCGCCATTGTGTTTGGGCTGAGACAGGCGTTTCCGAATAAAGATGCCTTCCCCGGGCAAATGATATTCGCCACCTGCAGCATGCAGCCTCTCAGGAACTGTCCCTCTGTAAATGGCTCGCCAGCCTTCGCTATTGCCTCGCTGACCACATAGATCGCTTCGACAGCTGCACCACCGTCTTTTTTTGAAAGTGCGCTCCCCCCCTCTTCCTCACCTTTGAGCCGATCACACTCCTCTGCATGTTTAGTAGTGTAATGTCGCTTCAGATTGAAGTCCTTCAGGACGGCAACTTTTTCCTTGCTAATTAGACAGATGGCGCATTAAATTCAGCGAGGAAGTAGTCGCCTGTCCATTTCTCTTGGAGCCGCCGGTGCTCCTGGTCAACTTGTCTTTTGGCTTTTGAATGTGACATTTTTACAAAACATCTGCAAGCAGTGACAGCAATTTACGTTAGCAAGCTGACCTGAGATATTTCGCAGTGGGTTAGCCTACTGGGTTTATGCACTCGCATTGCCTGGCTACAGTATGTGTGTGTGTGTGTGTGCACGCATGTGAGCAAGAGACAGAGAGTGCTGCAAAACTGACATTAGGCTATGTCATCTGCAACTGGCCTCACAACTAATCTTAACTGAGTACTTAGTACTAGAGAGAATAGTACTAAGCAAAAATAGTGTGCTTAATGGATACGTGGTCTGGATATCTTGGGCAGCTTGGTAGCCCAGTAGTTAGTGCTGTTGCCTCATAGCAAGAAGGTCCTGGGTTCAAAACCCCAGGTTGTCCAACCTTTCAGTGGGTGGGTGGGTGGGTGGCTGGGGTCATCCCAGGTCTGTTCTGTGTGGAGTTTGCATGTTCTCTCTGTGTCTGTGATGGGTTTTTTCCAGGTGCTCTGGTTTCCCCTGCCATCAAAAGAAACACGTATGTTGGGGTTAATACTCCTGTCTGCATTAGGCTATGTCATCTGCAACTGGCCTCACAACTAATCTTAACTGAGTACTTAGTACTAGAGAGAATAGTACTATGCAAAAATAGTATGCTTAATGGATACGTGGTCTGGATATCTTGGGCAGCTTGGTGGCCCAGTAGTTAGCGCTGTTGCCTCATAGCAAGAAGGTCCTGGGTTCAAAACCCTGGGTTGTCCAACCTTTGGGGGTGGGGGGGGGGTCATCCCAGGTCCGTTCTGTGTGGAGTTTGCATGTTCTCCCCGTGTCTGCGATGGGTTTTCTCCAGGTGCTCCGGTTTCCCCCCTGGAGTTGGTCCCCGGGCGCAGCATCAGGGTGGCAGCTCTCTGCTCCCAGCGACACAGATCACGGCTAGGATGGGTTAATTTGCAGTAACCGAATTTCCCCGAGGGGATTAATAAAGGAAACGTAATCTTAAATCTAAAAATAGTACGGGCCACACAAAACTGCCCCGCGGGCCGGATGTGGCTCGCAGGCCGGTAAATTGAGACCCCTGCTCTAAACGACTCTGTTTGCTTTGACTAACATTTTTGGACACTCATTATATCAAAATCCTATTCTTTCATTTTTCTCATGTTCATTTTTTTTTTGTTTTTTGTTTTGTATGGGATCGAATGAAGTGCATTCTCCTCAATTTTGAATTCTCAGGTTGAATTTGACGTATCGGCCTCAGCAAATCTTAAAGCTTGTTTTGATTCTTGCATCACACCAGTAGAAATCTGCAGTTGGAGGGAGTCTTAATCAACAAAAATTCATCCCATTTTTATTTCCTTTTTTGGGGGGAATAAACCTGGCGTTCAAGGAGCGATTTCTATTTCACGAGGTTCTCGCGTCCACGTCTTAGTGCGTTGTTTAAAATGTTTGAGGCTACTCTCTGAATGTAGAGAACACAAGCATGAAGCAAGTTCACGTCATATTTTTCAAACAGATTCGCAGTCTTAGCTGCCGAGCCTCGAGGAGCGTTGAGAGAGGGATGTAGATCCAAGGATAAACTGCATCCCCGCTGTGGTTTCTGTGTGTGAGAGCGATTTGACGTGAGATGGCGCGGTCCAAGGTGCGGATGTGGAGGGCAGCTTAGGCTGGATGCTGACCCAGAACAACCTCCGACCATCGGCTCTGCAGCAGGGCCCACGCACCGAGCACTTCAGCCATCGTCCCAATATTTATCTTACAAGCCCTTTCCTGTTTTAAGACGAGGCAGCGCGGGGTCCCTGACCGTGGCACCAGCTTTAGTTGATTTGGTTTAGCGCACTAACCACATCGTGTTTACATTGCAAAAAATAAATGACCTGTTAAAATGTATACAGTTATATACTGTAGCAGGCTGCAACGGCATCGCACTTACTCTCTCTCGGTGCTATTTAGACAGAGTCGGGGGAAATGCAGCATCACACGAACTTCTGATAGCAACCGCCCTGACATTGGCAGGGCTTTGCTTTGGGTCAGTCTGAGAAACGTGTGTCTCGGGACTTTGGAGAAACACAAATAATTGCAAGCGCCACATAATAAAATTAAACAAGGTAGAAGTAGAGATTAGTATAATTACACAAGCATCAATTTAAACACCCCGCCAGCGGAGCCGCCATCAGCGCCACCTTCGTTTTGCTTCCCGCGACCTTCCAGATAAATGTTTATGCCATCTTACTCGCCCTCTCACTCTCTCTTGCTCTCTCGCTCTCTCTCTCTCATTCTCCCTTTCTGCCCTTTTTTCTTCCTCGCGCTCTCTCGCTCCCCCTCAGCCTATCTCTCTCGCGCTCTCTTGCTCTCTCTCGTTCTCCCTTTCTGCCCTTTTTTCTTCCTCGCTCTCTCTCTTTCTCTCGTTTTCCCTTTCTGCCCTTTTTTCTTCCTCTCACTCTCTCTCTTTCAGCCTATCTCTCTCGCTCTCTCGTCCTTTCTGCCCCTTTTTCTTCCTCGCGCTCTCTCTTAGCCTTTCTCTCTCACTCTCTCTGCCCTTTTTTCTTCCTTGCTCTCTCTCTCTTTCTGCCATTTTTTCTTCCTCGCTCTCTCTCTTTCTCTCACTCTCTCATCCTTTCTGCCCTTTTTTCTTCCTCGCTCTCTCTCTCTTTCTCTCACTCTCTCATCCTTTCTGCCCTTTTTTCTTCCTCGCTCTCGCTCTCTCTTTCTCTCACTCTCATCCTTTCTGCCTTTTTTTCTTCCTCGCGCTCTCTCTTAGCCTTTCTCTCTCACTCTCTCTGCCTTTTTTTCTTCCTTGCTCTCTCTCTCTTTCTGCCATTTTTTCTTCCTCGCTCTCTCTCTCTCTCTCTCTCTCTCTCTCTCTCTCTCTCTCTCTCTCTCTCTCTCTCTCTCTCAGTCTGTCTCTCTCTCTTCACCTGTCTCTCTCTCTCTGTCTCTTGCTCATTTGCTGTCTCACTGTCTAATTTTCCCTGGACAGCTTCCTTCCACATTAACTGATGTGGAGTCAGATTTCAGAATGGGACCTGTCACCACTAGACAAATATACCGGCTTGTGATAACCTTGACACACACACACACACACACACACACACCCATGCACGCACGTGTATTGCGGTCAACCCGGCCAGCACTCCACATCAGCAGCCCAGCACAGCCTGTGTAAATTTGTTTGAAATTGTCAAAACATGGGGAATTTTAATGTAACAGCCTCCCCTTGAATGGCACCGGACTTAAAACGCATAGGATTCGTTTAAGAACTGTTAACAGGACTCAGCTGGCTCCCCTCATACGGAGCAGTGTGAAGGATTGATTTTCTCTGTCACAGTTTATACAAACGTGCTTCCGTACTGTATAGATTTTACTGCCTGGGAGCCTGAACGGTTTGTCCACTGCCATTCAGGGCTGATATGAGAAATGTGACTTTTTCGTTATCCGCCCAGTACAAACACTGACCCAGTTGTGTGAAGTCTATTCACTTCATTGTTGGAATATTTTCCTATTCAGACTCCCTTTCAGTAACTTTTGGCTCACGTCACCTCTTTATTGTGTGGAATGTGTGTGTTTGTCCTGTGGAGTTTCTGTCTTTTCTTCTCTCAGTCTTCGTATCTACCGAAGGATTTTCTTTGTGTGTCCGTATGTGGTTTTTTTTTCACACGTGCTGAAATGCTATTTGTCTGCAATTAATAGTGTGTTGTCTGAGGTGGAATGTATGCTGTTTGCTGGTTACACAGTTCATAATGGGGTATTGAGATCGGCTCGCACACTCATGCATGCATGCACACATATATACACACACATGCATGCATGCACACACATATATATACACACACATGTATGCATGCACGCACATGCATGCATGCACACATATATACACACATGCATACATGCACACATATATACACACACATGCATGCACATATATATATACACACACATGCATGCACATATATATATACACACACATGCATGCATGCACATGTATACACACAGGCACACACGTACATGCATGCACCCAAGCATGCACACACACACACGCACACACACACACCCTTCTGTGGACCCGGGCGAGTGGTGTGTCCATCTGCCTCAGATGATTATGCCTCCTGCCCTGAGGGCCAAACCACCCTGTACTGACGAGGGGGCAAAAGAATGCTATTGATCCAGACTCACCCAAAATAATCCAGCCAGTTCATTTTGTACTCTTCCAGCTCCAACACTCTTTCAAGCCTTTTGATGTCGTCAGCTGAAAGACCCGAGGAAAAGTGCCGTCGTCCTTTGAATGCGGACCTTTTTCTTTTGCTGCATATCAGAACCCCATATGTCAGTGCATGCGTCTCAGAAAGGGATGGCTCTCTGGCGAGCGCGCTGTTAAGTGTTTGGTCCTCTCCGCGGGAGGGTTTTTGCTCGCTACACTTCCACAAACACAATGGGACATTATGTATTATTCCACGCTTTGCTTTTCAGACTCAGAAACCTTGTGCAACTGCCATCAGAGGCAATTGTCAGCCACTGAAATTATACTGAAGTTGTGAAAAAAGGGAGGACTTTGTCCACAGGCCTGAAATCAAACACTCGTTCTCTCTCTCTTGCTCTCTCTCTCTCTCTCTCTCTCTCTCTCTCTCTCTCTCTCTCTCTCTCTCTCTCTCTCTCTCTCTCTCTCTCTCTCTCTCTCTCTCTCTCTCTCTCTCTCTCTCTCTCTCTCTCTCTCTCTCTCTCTCTCTCATTTTCTGTCTCATAAACAAGAGATCCAACAGGGGAGAGCTTTATTTGTCTGAGCACCATTGCTTTGTGTGGCCATCATACTACATATGCAAAATGCTCTGCGTTTTACAGTTTTACCCAGAAAGCAACAGTGCTCCCACTATTCGTGGTGTTTGTCCACGTCCTGCGTGTGTCAGCGGCATTCAGACGCTTTCTGTCTCTACCATCTGTTTTTTTTTTCCCCCCTCCTGAGTGTGAACATTTTGAGCCCTCCGCTCTGTTGATGTATCACCTCAGGGACTCTGCTCCGGCCTGGCCGGGTGTTCCTCACTGGAATGTTTTCATTAGAGAAGTTTTTACAGCTTACTGGGATGCACAACACTGTACCTTTTTCCCCTTCCTCTCCTCTCTGCTCACTGTTCCCTCTGCCCCCCCCCACCGCTCCTCCCATCTCTTCTTGTCTCTCCTTCTTTTCCCCCTCAATTTTTTTTCCACTGCTGTTTGTTCTCCACTCCTCTTCTCGCTTCACTTCCCCTCGAACCTTCTCTTCTCGTCTCTCCTCTCCTCTTCTCTTCTCTTCCACTGCTTCATTGGAGTGAAAACAAATAGGCGCCGGGGTTCTGGAAATGGGGGAGAAGGCGTCAACTCACAGCCGGCACCGGGCCGGATCAGGAAAATAATGACAGTGACTTCTGCTGGCCCTCAGGGGACAGCTGGTGACCAGATTTAAGAGACGTCAAGGTAATAGCGGAGGAAAAAGAATAAAGAACGAGGCAACCTGGTGGCGTGGCGGTCTATTCCATTGCCTACCAACGCAGGGATCGCCGGTTCAAATCCACGTGTTACATCCACCTTGGTCGGGCGTCCCTACAGACACAATTGACTGTGTCTGCGGGTGGGAAGCCAGATGTGGGTATGTGTCTTGGTCGCTGCACTAGTGCCTCCTCTGGTCGGTCAGGGTGCCTGTTCAAGGGGGGGGGGCTGGGGAGAATAGCGTGATCCTTCCACACACTATGTCCCCCTGATGAAACTCCTCACTGTCAGGTGAAAAGAAGCGGCTGGTGACTCCACATGTATCGAAGGAGGCATGTGGTAGTCTACAGCCCTCCCCGGATCGGCAGAAGGGGTGGAGCAGCGACCGGGATGGCTCAGAAGAGTGGGGTAATTGGCCAAGTACAATTAGGGAGAAAAATGGTGGGGGGTGGGGAATAGCAGTTGTGGGAAGTATTAGCATCACCGTCACAGAGATATGGCGGTGTTTGGAGAATGGGTATGAACATCTCCATAGCCCCAGACAGAGCAACCACACACACCTTGTTAAAACAACAGACGTCCCAATCAATATGGCGGCCCTCCGCCGGCGCACACAGCTGCCGGGGACCACACTCACAACAAGCCATGGCACTGCTATTCACAGAGATAAACAAGGGCCCGATTAAGGGCCCGGTTGGCTGGGAGCGAGGAAAGCAAAGATGAAGCATTGTGCTGAGTAAGGGGCCATTTTAGTGGTCGTTAAGGAAACGAGAGTTTGGAGCGCGGCGAAACTTTCTATTATGTGTGCCGATAGTGCGAACGGCGGGGATGCTCGTTGAAAGTTTTAAAGTACTTTTAAAGCGGGGGTGGCGGGGAATTAGGAAAGAAAGTATTGTGTACAGAACATCAAGTATAGGCCAGGCAGGTTCTCTGGTCCCTGTTTTCCAAGCGTTGGTCCGGCTTGGATGTTCAAAGTTGAGAAAGTGGTTTGAAAGAGCCATTCGCAATTTGTGATCTTTAATGTAATCTGCAGCCTCATCCCACGCCGAGGAGCTGTATTGATTGGCGGTCTTAACTGAAGCCGTCTCCTGATCATCCCTTCATCTTGTTTCTAAAGGGCAGGAGTGAGGGAGAGTGAAGGGGAGAGGGGTGTAAAAAAAAAAGTGAGAGACTGACAGAGTTCACTGAGTATGTGAAGGGAATCACGGAATTGCCCTTCAGCAGAAAACCTACCAGACACACACACACACACACACTTGACCTCATCCACAGAAATCACCCACTCATACATCCCCCCGCCCCCCCCCACGCTGAAGGGCAGCCAAGGTTGTGTGAGTTTTGAATGCTGCTCAGATCTTTCCTTTATTCAATTAGTTTCCTAAAGTTGCCCCCTGTTTTCCTTTGTCACTCTTCCCCCCTTTTCTTCTTCCTCTCCTGTCCGGCTCCATGTACTCTCACACTCTCTTGTCATAGATCAACACAATCCCGTGGAGTCACGGCCAGACAGTAGATGGAAACTTGCTGTTGAGTGTTTAGATTGGCCATTCCAGATTTGATGGTTAATGTATGGTTTAGCATATATGTTTTCCATCTCCTGCAGACACTGAGAACCACCCATACCTAGCCTCCATGCATGGTGGCTGTTGGTTATTCGGGCTTCTCGTGCTAATGACTGTAGCATTTCTAACCCTGTGAATGCTGCATTTCAACAAACTAAACACATACTCATATCTGTGATGCACAGCTACATTGTTAACAGTTATTGATCGATTGACAAGAACGAAGTAGCCAGTACGTGTGACGAAGTACAAGGTCTGCTTTTCTCTTTTGGATTTTTCCCCAATCATACCCGGACAATTACCCCATTTTTCCGAGCTTTCCCGGTCGCTGCTCCACCCCCTCTGCCAATCCGGGGAGGGCTGCAGACTACCACATGCCTCCTCCGATACATGTGGAGTTGCCAGCCGCTTCTTTTCACCTGACAGTGGGAAGTTTCGCCATGGGGACGTAGTGTGTGGAAGGATCACGCTATTCCCCACTGAACAGGCGTCCCGACCGACCAGAGGAGGCGCTAGTGCAGTGACCAGGACACACACCCACATCCGGCTTCCCACCAGCAGACACGGCCAATTGTGTCTTTGGGGATGCCTGACCAAGCCGGAGGTAACACGGGGACTCAAACCGTGATCCCCGTGTTGGTAGGCAATGGAGTAGACCACCACGCTACCCGGACGCCCCTAGGTGTCCTTTTCTGCCATCAGTGTAAAGATTCTCCAGCAACTTTCTCCAAATTTTTAAAGCCAAATGATCGGCGGGCACATCTGTTTTGTCGTGAAGACATTAACTGTTTTTTCATTCATAGAAAATGAAGAGGAGAGGATGAATTTGATGCTGCATAGAATTTGGTCCAAGGCCATTCATTTTATCTTTTACACAAAATAGATTTATTTTCCTTCCATTGTTATCAGTTCTGAACAAGTCAGCGAATTTATATCTTTCAATAACTGCACCGCGTGTTGCCAAAACGTTACAAAGTCTCACTTTCATCATCAGCGGAGCATCTCCAGAACATTTTTTTTTACTTCTCGATAAATAAATCACCACTTTAGCAGACACACGTGTTCCTTATTCACATTCTCCAAGATGAATTAAGAATTCTGTTTAAGGTTGGATTTTGCTTTTATTGTTATTTAATTTTTTTTTTATATGCAGGAATGGGGTCACAGTGTCCTTTATACTTTCTATTTCCTGGAGGCCAAGTGAAGGGGAAGTATTTCGTGCGAGGCAGAATTAAACACAATAACTCTGTTGTAATTCCCTTTATGGAATTTTTTTTTTTGTTTCTGACCCTGGTAAGCCGCTCTGGAATCTGTCCTTACAGCTTCTGCAGGGCTCCAACTGATTGTGGTTGTGTGCATGTATGTATGCATGTATGTCTGTGCCTACAGTACATGCAAGTTTATAGCTCCACATTTCGGGGGGGGTGCGCGTGTGTGCACTCAAATTCAGTATCTAAGCCAGGTGTAGGCAAAAGTTCTGTTTTCATGTCCTTCTGTATTCATTATATATTTATATATAGATAGATAGATAGATAGATAGATAGATAGATAGATAGATAGATAGATAGATAGATAGATAGATAGATAGATAGATAGATAGATAGATAGATTATATCACATATAGACCGATCAGCCAAACCATTAAAACCACTGACAGGTAAGTGAATAACATTGATTTGATTTTCTCATTACAGTGGCACCTGTCAAGGGTTGGGCTATATTAGGCACCAAATGAACAGTCAGTTGTTAAAGTTGATGTGTTGGAAGCAGTTGAAAATGGGCAAGCGTAAGGATCTGAGTGACTTTGACAAGGGCCAGATTGTGATGGCTAGACTGGGTAAGAGCATCTCCAAAATGGCAGGTCTTGTGCGGTGTTCCCGGTCAGTACCTACAAAAGTGGTCCAAGGAAGTACAACCGGTGAACTGGTGACAGGGTCATGGGCAACCAAGGCTCACTTATAGTCATGGGAATTGAAGGCTAGCCCCTCTGGTCCGATCCCACAGAAGAGCTACAGTTGCTCAAATTGCTGTAAAAGTTAATGCCAGCTATGATAGACAGGTGTAGGAACACACAGTGCATTGTAGCTTGATTTGTATGGGGCTGTGTATCTGCAGACCAGTCAGAACTGGACCATGGAGCAATGGAAGAAGGTGGCCTAGTCTGATGAATCACATTTTCTTTTACATCATGTGGATGGCCGGGTGTGTGTGCATCATTTACCTGGGGAAGAGAGATGGCACTAGGATGCACTATGAGAAGAAGGGAAGCCGGCGGAGGCAGTGTGGTGCTCTTGGCGATGTTCTGCTGGGGAACCTTGGCTCCTGGCATTCATGTGGGTGTTACTTTAACATGTACCACCTACCTAAGCATCGTTCCAGACCAAGTACATCCCTTCATGACAACAGTATTCCCTGATGGCCATTGCCTTTTTCAGCTCTTAAGGAATGGTTTGAGGAACATGATGAAGTGTTCAAGGTGCTGCCTTGGCCTCCAAATTCCCCAGATGTCACTCCGATCGAGCGTCTGTGGGATGTGCTGGAAAACAAGTCCGATCCACGGAGGCCCCACTTCACAACTTACAGGACTTGAAGGATCTGCTGCTAACGTCTTGGTTGCCAGACACCAGAGGACACCTTTAGGTCTTGTGGAGTCCACGCCTCGATGAGTCAGAGCTGTCTTGGTGGCGTGAAGGGGCCATACACAATATTAAGTTTTAATTTTTTGGCTGACCTCGGCTTATTCCTGTGGTCGTGAAAAGAATATTAATTTTGTCGGTCTCCGTCTTCCTGGCTCTCTCCCTGTTTCTCTTTTCACGCGTCTTCTCCGTGATGTTTCATCCGTGTGCATGCGTCACACAACAGTAAATTGTCTTGTCATGAGAACTTATTACACCTTATTGATATTTCAAATGTGCGTGTCGTTTGCTTTCAAGTCCAGACCACATTGTCATTACTGGCCAGATATATTCTGATCTAATTCGCTCCCTGTCAATATTGGTCACTAGGCCTTGCTGCCAGAGTTTCCTGCTTCATTGTTATCTATTTTGATTAATTAATCTCGTTTTAAAGTTTCTGTTCATACTGTGTTCCGGATTGTGGATACATTGTTTCCCCCTGTTATAAGGCAGAGTGAAAGCAAAGCTGCGGGGATAGCAAATGGCATGTGATGAAGGCAGGTAGTGTGGTTTCGCTCCAAAACGCAAGTATATTTCACTACGCCAGTGTGAGACTTATTATAGCAGTGATGAAATAGTAGCGGCTGTTACGTTTTTCTACTCTGAGATAAACAAATAAATGGTGGAAAAGCCCACTCGGTTCGAGAATGCCCCCCCACACACACACACACACACATACACATACACACACATACCCACCACCCCCCACCAGTCTCTGTTGAGATAAGACAGTTAACACAGAGAAAGAAATTGAGGTGGACCCCTAACACATTCCCTGAGTTACCTTTGTCACGCATGATGAAGTGTAGGGTTTACAAACCTGGCCCCCAGAATCTTTCTTTGACCCTGTTCTCTCGAGTCCCGGTCGTCCGTGTGTGTGTGTGTGTGTGTGTGTGTGTGCGTGTGCACGTCTTGCTGTGTGTGTATGTACCAGCACTCTGTTTTTCAATTCTGCTAGCACTCTGATATTGTGCAGGAATGAGAGTGTGTGTGTGTGGGACCAGACCAGAGTTGTCCCGGCCAGTGCCTGACCTGTTTTTTTAAAAACACACTCATGGGCATTCGGCACAGGAGTTCGCTCACTCCGCCTGTTGGCTATCAAATCCCAATTTTGTGTTCGGGCTCTCCCAGCTGTTGACCACTCCATTTCTCAAAACGTCTGCACCGGTTTATCCACAGTTCATCCGAAAATATTGCATCGTTCACAATGATTTTCTGTTGTCCTTTTCTCCCACTCATGTAGCTCTGAAATCCTCCACTCTTGTCAGTTCCTCCGCTGCCCATCTCTTCCTCCCTCCCTCCCTCTCTCTCTCTCTCTGTCTCCTCCCGCTTCACCTTATCAGATCCAGGGAACTATCTCCCAGTCATCCTGCAACTCGTTTAGAAACTTTACAACTGGGGCTTTTCTTCTGGGCAGTTTAAAGAACACAATAAATCTGGCCCACTTAAGCCCGGCCCTGTTTAAGCTTCCTTTTACGAAGACCTGATGCACTGCATTCTTCTGCTGCCTAAACAGCCTTTTTAAACATTTACCCCAAATGTATTTACTGGTTGACTGATGAACCTTCTGCATGGGAATGGACAGGGAATTCAAGGGCTGGGGAGGGGCTGTTTGTCTGTATTTATGGGCGAGGGACTACCAATGGCTGCCACATGGTCAAAGTGAATTACTGAGGGGGGGGGGCGCCGGGAAGAAACGTGCAAAGGCACAGATGTGAACTGGTCTTTCTTTTTTAAGTAGGCGAAAAATTAGAAGGATGGGAATTTATTAAAAAGGAAATATAAAAAATCATTGTCCTGTGTTGCTCTCTGATATCTGCGTGCAAGGCCGTAAGGATTTATGATCTGCAGGATTCAGTGTTATGTTCCTTTTTTAAATTCTGGGTCACTGGTTTCATATGTAGTGCTCAGCAGGTTTGATATATTCAGAAGGAATGTGCAGTGTACAAGTACAGTGGGGTTTTTTTTTTAAACTTTTATCCATTTCTTCGCCCATCATTTTCCTCTGACTCCATTTTCGTCTCAGCGTGTTGATTACCAGGAGCACTCAAGAGGCTGTTCTCAACATGTGCACCTAATATGATATGCATCTTTATGTTTGCGGATCTGATTATCGATTTACGAGCCCATCTTTCCTTTTTCCCCCCACTGAAAATGGGAACCGCTGCGGAATATGTCATCTTTACGATGTGTTTTAGTGCGCTGGTTACTTGGGAAAGGCCCAGCGTTGGCGGTAAATGTATATTTTACACAGTGATGGAGTGCATAATGGATCTTAAAAAAAAACAGCTGGTTGTTAAAATGGGACCAGAGAAAGGAGCATGAGGAGAGAGGAGGAGGTCACCTGAGGAGCTAGCTGTCAGTCACCTACAGCCTCGACAATGTATAGTTGAGGACCAGCTGTCAGCACACAAAAAAACACACACACACACACACACACACACACACACACACACACACACACACACACACACACACACACACACACACAGATAAAGCTTGTTAAAAGAAGAGGTACTTCTTTTGGTTGAACAGCACATCAGACATGCATCTCTTTGTCTTCTCCATCCCTCTCTATGTCCTGTAAACCCTGACAACACCATATTACCCGTCAGCCGGCATTATACCACCCTCAGATCTACAGGACAACATCTTTGAAGTTAAAATGGGGGAAAATATAAGTATAGGCCTCGCTCCAGATAACTGTAGCTGCGCTCCCAGATGGCTCTAGAAGATTAAAAGCATCAGTGAGCAGCGATCTGCTCTATCATATGGCTCTCCTATAGATTTGGCACCAGGGTCGCAGGAGGGGTAGTACAGTGGACTTACAGAAGACCAGGGGCTGTAACAAAATAAGAAGCACCGAACCAGAGCCACACATCCACAGTTGTGTTGTACAGGGCCCAGTAGTTTCTGTGCTGCATGAGCTAATGTTGCCTGGCAACAAAATTGCCATTCTGACAGTTAAGCACAGTTTTGCCTGGCAACCAAACATTGCTTTCGGAAGTAGTCGCTGAGTCACCGGTTTGAACAAGTCAATGCCATGACTCTTTTAGCGGAGAGATTCCCTCTCCAGCCAGCCAGTTAGCCGATGCTCCGGCTCTGACCTTCATGTCTTCACATCAGCTCTGAGCTCCAAATACCAAGCAGGTGTAGCGGTGTCGTCATGTCTCATTCAGCATGCCACAGACCCAGACAAAGGGCACGCGGCCTTGTTCTGTATAGAGAGGTACCGAAGCTGCCAGCTTCTGGAAATGGATCAGGGAGAGATGTTCTTGTGGTATGCTGCGGGGTCTAAAAACAGTGATGTGACCTTCAGGAAAAGCAACAGGCAGCAAGTCGTGTTCAGCTGAAGATGGAGACACGTAGCTGTAAACATGAATGCGCAAGCACAGCACGACAGGCGTGACAAACTAAAGCTGAGCCGGCCTTCACTTTTTCAGCGCTCCAACGATGCAGCAAAGTGTCAACCAATCACAATTTATTATAACGTCATCATTTGCGCTCCCCTACTCCTCTCTCCCCAAAGTTCCACCTAAGTGGAAGAAAAATGTGTTCTTGCTGTTAGCCTAATCCCCGGCTTTTCGTTTCCCATTGCATAAACAAAAAAATGCAGCTCGGGAGAGGGTGGCAGCAATCATTGGAGCACCAGGTACGTAATGTCACATTTTTAGGCTAGAATTGACTCTTTTTTTAAACATAATTAATGGTACATAAGCCCATGACAACATTATCCCTGTCAACAAATACTCAAGTGCCACTTGAAGGGCGACTTGGCAACTATGTCGCTGGCCATGCTTGACTGTTTTGCAGCTTTGTTACCTGCAATCTGAGTGCACCGTAACTCTGGCTGTCAGTCTGGTGCTAGCTGGTGGGAAGGAGGGTGTATTATAAGTCTCATAAATGAATGTGCCAAGTTATTTTTTTTATCAACAAGAATTCCATTAGCAATGAGGTGTTTCAAATTGCTGTCAAGAAGATCTCATTTGAAAATGTCAATTCAATCAACTCGGAGAATGAGGATAGTTTTCCCGGAACATCTCTGACTCTCCTGAACGTAGTGAATTGGATAAAAGGCTTGGAATTGTTTGTTTTGATTGATAGTAAGATCATTAGTTTTGATTAGTTTTTTGCGGGCTGGGGGGGTCAATCTTGATTGGCTACATCTGCAATAGTAAAATATTTAAATCCCATTTTTGCATGCCTCTTATATGCAACAGCGTTTTCAAAACAATTCTTAATGAGGTCTCTCGTTAAGAAGCTTCCTGCACACATCGTCGGCAAAAGCAAGAGCACCGCAGGTCAACGGAATAGTTAGTCTTTGTATGATTCCCATCAAACAGTTACACTGTTGCAAGTCAAACATTTAGTGTCGTTGCAACCCGCAATTAGCAGATGATTCAGCGTTTTGATTGGGAGCCATTTTGTGTCCGCAGTGTTTACTTGCAGAGAGGAGTTGCAGTAAATTAGTATTAATGAAGGTAATGGCCTCCCATCAGTCTGACAGGTCTATTCTTTAGATCTTTTTTTTAATTGTAATTAAGTGCTAATTAACGAGCCAAGGGGGGGATGCGGGGTTGCAGGGTGGGGGACATTCTCTTTGCAACAATGTAGCATAATATGTTATGAAGGCAATCAAGGGTTTGTCATGTTATCTGCTAATGAGCCTCAGCCATATGTCATAACAAACGTCACTCTGGTTGTAGCAGTGAAATTGAGTCTTCAGAGGCCCACGTTCAGCTACGCCACTCTTCCCCCATTGATACTCCATTAGATCAGCACTCCATCTTATCTTGCCTTCCATGCTGGCAAACAACAGGTGTATGTAATCACACAACAGGCGTCAGATTGATCAAACATCACACAAGGCTCGTGATCTCTCTCTCGTTTGTGGCACGATGCTGAATTAGTTGAGAACAGTCCCAGAGTTGCTTGAATCCAGTGAGAAGAAATTAAAGAAATTGGCCAGAATTGGCCCATTTTGCTGTATTTCTCAAAATTCTTCAGTAGAGTGAAGGAGGGGGGGCTTTACTCAGTACCTGATCAGAATAACAGGAGAGATGAAAACAAAAAGTTCTTGACTTGAGCATTATGTTTTTGATTATGTTGACTTTATCCTTAAAATGAGTGTTAGACTTCAGTACGATGGCATCATGTCCCAAAGCCCAGCCAGCTATTACATTCATGGTAATGCTTTTAGTTAATGCTTTCATGCTTTTTAGCAGCGTTGCCAACTTTGGTAACCTGGCCGGAGTGAGATTTGGCGCACGTGCGCACGTGCACATCATTTGTTGCTTTCATTCTTCTCTCTGCCGTGCACGTAATGTCAGACAGCTAACGTAAGCTAGCTGGCTGTTTACACAGCATTTATTCTACACGGAGATAAGCATCGCGCACCAATCAGAGAGCAATTTAAGATGCATCTCCATGGAAACACCCACATAAAAGACCCAAGTTCCGAATACTCAGCTGTCTTCTAGAGTCAAAGTCGTTCACTTGGTTTAACCATTATTGTACCAGAAAGACTTTGAGACCAGCGCTATACCAGAAGAGACTATCACTCTAACAGAAAGACTTTTATGGTCGCCTGTTCATCTGTGTTGCTGTCGCGGTGTTTTGGTGTGAGATTTGCCTTGGTGTCATGAGAGCATGAGACAGCCATATAGCTGTTTTAGTCTTATTAGACTCACTCGGTGGAAGTTCTCCCCACCCCACCCCTATTTCGGCTCTCCCTCCATCTAGCTGGCCAGCTGACTATTTAAAGTATTTTTTCTAATTATTCATCTATCCATTTAGCCAGCTGGCTTGCTAGCTAGCTAGCTACTTACCTGCCTACCAACACTCCCGCATTCTTCACTTGTCTGTCTGCTTGACTCCCAGTTGCTGAAATCCACTGTGAAATGGAACAGTGCTCATGAAAAGACAATTAAGACAATGGAAAAGACTGCCAAAGAATTCCAGAGAGCTGGGAAAGTTTCCTCATGCCCCCCCCCCTTGCCTGCACAGAAGGAAAAAAAAAGAAACCAAGGGATCTCAGGCAGAGAGATTGGAGGGGGGGACTATGAAACACTCTGTCAGTGTTTTGGCCACAATGGATGAATGTGTGTTCAACATATGTGTGAGTGTTTATACATCATTTCCCCCTGGAAAGTGTCAGACCTGCTGGATGGGTGTGGAGTAGGTTCAGGGTGGGTTGTGGTTAACCCCTCAGGGTCTCCTGGGTTACTCTGTCTATGCTCATTGTCAGACGTGCCATCTGTCTGTCTCTCTCTCTCTCTCTCTCTCTCTCTCTCTCTCTCTCTCTCTCTCTCTCTCTCTCTCTCTCTCTCTCTCTCTCTCTCTCTCATTTTTGGCTTTCGATGATGGTAAGACAGCATGTTAGACTGGCTTAGGGAATGAGACTAGCTATTACTGTTTGTCTGTCTTGCTCCAACACAAAGGCCTTATCTGCTTACTGGACCCAACTGTCCTCTGGTGGTACATCCAATGACCTTGGACACATATTTATGTGTGTGTGTGTGTGTGTGTGTGTGTGTGTGTGTGTGTGTGTGTGTGTGTGTGTGTGTGTGTGTGCGCATGAAGGCATGTGCTTTCTCAAGAAAGTGAGTGTGAGACAGTAGATGATGAATATTACAATAGTACATATATTGCCATAATGACCATGTAATAACACTTCGTAACACTTCGTGCATTTCTTTGTTTTTGTGTGTGTGCATGTGTGTGTGTGTGTTTGTGTATTTTACAGGTGAATGAAGAGACAGTGGAGAGGCTGGTGGTGCAGTATCCCCACATAGTGTTCAGCACAGTGATGCAGGACTGCAAGAGAACCCTGGAGAGAGCTTATCAACTGGGTTGGAGTCCAAACACATCCAACGCCTTGTAGCTACTGCCAGAAACAACACACACACATACATACACACACACACACACACACACACACACACACACACACACAATAGTTGCAGCTCAGACATGTTTACTTTTCATTCACCATTCAAACATGCATGTTGACATGTGGCTTCACACCAAGACACAAAAACATATACACAAATCTACAAAGATTCAGCTGTTTATTTCAAGCAAATCAGCCACATCATTTTACTTGTTTAATCTGGGTTGGGTTTTTTTTTTTTTTTTTTTAACCCGGAGGACTTTCTTTTTATTTTCATTTAATCATCAAGTTGACAGATTTTTCTTGCACGTATCATCAAAGGGCATAGTCCATAACATGGCTGTATTAAGCTTCTTCATCTTCAAGGCTGAGCTGTGTTTCAGATCACACCCCAGGAGAGCCACATAGCGGACCTCTTTTGACCAGATCCCTGCCCGACCAGCCAATATGTTTTAGTCCAAAGCAGTGTTAGGGGGTGGGGGGGACTGGAGGGTGTTATATGATATCAACTGTGGGTGACTGCTGCTTAGTGAACAAAGTATTGGGCCTTAAAAACTAAGGTTGGGAGCCATCTGGCCCACAACCAGTGAAAAAAAAAGAGAATCAAACAAAGGCGCAATTAAATTGCAGAGGTTCAGTGATGTTGGGCCAGTACTGGGACTGTCGATATTTTGAAACGAAAAGAAAATGTACCAGCTCAAGATTGATACAGTGCTCCAGAGCACTGGTTTTGTGCCAGCTCACTGAAGTGTTTACTTCCTCAACATTTAACCCATCTGAAGAATGCTGCGGTGAGATCACATGAGACAAAGAAGAAGACCAGAGACCACAAGAGAACGTCCCGAGACTCTGGTCTGGAAGACCATGGGGGTAGCAGCACATGTGCAAACCACTTAGGGCTTCAGCCCTCACTTCAGGCAATTTGAAGAATTGGCTGTTTCTCATGTGGTCTGACCTTTGTCCTCTCTTGGATCTAAATGACAGTGTTCGAGGCATTTTTCTCACGTCAAGCTTTGCAGACCTTGTCGGGCATAGTGTGAAGACCAGAGGTGAGGCTCAGTGAAAAGACTGAAGAACGTTTCAGACAAGATCCAGTCAAACGTGCAGTTCCCGCAGATGCACAGCAGGATCGATGGCGTTGTTGACATGGGCTAACCTGGATGGCCTAGCCCAAAGTTCGGAACTCGCAACAGTCAGTGTGTCCTATCAAAGTGCCCTTGTGCAAGGCACTGAGGCCCTGCCTGCCCATTCATTGTAACTCTCCTGGAAAAACAGACTCAGATAAGTGACTGCATTTTGAATTGTTATTTCAAAAAGCGCATGTTCTTATTGAGATCCTCGCCTTTCGCTAAGCGGGAGGTACTGTCTGCATACAGTTTATGTGGCTTTGGAACTGTTCTATTTTTGATGCCATGGGGGATCTTTCAATGGAGGTTTTTGGTTGAGAATTGCCTCAAATCATTACAGAAAATAGACTCACCAGGTCTTGAAATAGAAGTTGCCTTTTCCAACAGAGCTGAGGTCGAATGATCCCAACGTCAAACCCCAACCACTTAGACCATAAAGAGAAAATGTTGCCTTAAGTGGTTAACGGGTAGCCTATTTGCCACTGAATCAGCTTCCTAAGATGGATGCAGAAATCACCTGAGGACATTTCATCAGCTGTACATTGAGGAGATACTGTGCTTTTATTATTTGATCGAAACACTGCATTCGCATCAGTCTGTATCTACGACACATTTTTGCTTCTCGGACAGAGATAGAGAATATGACAAAGGAGGGATAAAGTCGAATAGAGATAGAGGATATGACAAAGGAGGGATGAAGGTTCAGTAATGCTTCTGACATCTTCTGGCAGAAGCATCATTATGATAGTCTTCACTATATATTTTACATATTAAAAAAAAGAATAGTAAAAGTGAATGTGGGTAGTTTGGAGTTGATGTCCTCCAATATCTCTTGTATTTCGTTTTTTTTCAGAGATAATGTTGTTTACTATTTAGAGTAAAACAGTGTAATTGGTGGTTTGGACTGTGCTTTGACTGAGATGGCATATGGTTGGGTTGAACAGTGTATGTGTGTGTGTGTGTGTGTGTGTGTGTGTGTATATATATATACACACACACACACACACTGTGTGTAACTTCACTTAGACTAATATTGGTTTTGAGCTTACGCTTGCAACATTAGCTACGTAGCAATGCATTGAGGGATTATCTTTCTTAGTGAATTAGGATGTATAACAAAACTGGCCCAAGCATATAATAAGGGCTAGTAGGATAGTTTGTTGAGATTTGCTAATTTTTCATCTGTTCCATAAGAAATCCGTAGTGGACATTATGCAAATAAGCAGGGTATTTTTCCGTGGGGTGAAGCGGCTCTGGGCTCAGCCTCCACAAAGACTGTCACTCACATGTGAACAATGTTTCCTAGCTCCGGGGTTGGAGTGGGGTTGTAATCTCTCACAGTACACACAGATTTCTGACAATTAAAAACACGTTCGTTTTACCCTTGTCAGGTCTTGTAAATTCCCCCAATTGGGCTTCTCTCGCGCTCTGATTTTTTTTTCTTTTTACTGTTCTTTTGTAATCCCCTCATGCACTTTCTTCTCTGCTTGATGTTGACACACTTGATCCCTGATTTGTTAAGGCAACCGTAAATGACTGGATTTACATAAAGATGAATAAAACACTACTACTCAAGGGTTTCTCTCTCTTCTCCTTTGTGTGTGTGTGTGCATTTTTGATGCAAGACAGTAACCTTTCACAAGACAGTGGAATAGTTGCCCACTTATTCTACATCAGCTGTGAACTTATGGACATCACCGATGGACATTTAATGTAGCTAATAATTCTGAGCTTTTGATGACAACAAAACCAACCGACAAAACCCAGAGAGATGGCCGGATGGGTTTCCCATCGTGTCCAAAGACAGCATAGGTTAGGAATCAGGAACACTTTATTTGTCATTTGTCATTGCATTTCATTTCGTGCACTTGCGTACATGCAAGGAAACGAAATATAATTTCTCCCAGCCCACAGCAGTGCAACACAAAGACAAAAACATATCCAAAAACTACTAGAACACACACACTATACGGACAAAAGTATTGGGCCACGTGGCCATTACACCTGCAGCTATAACAGCTTCCTCTCTTCTGGGAAGGCTTTCCACAAGATTTTGGAGTGTGTCTGGGAATTTTTGCCCATTCATCCAGAAGAGCATTTGTGAGGTCAGGCACGGATGTTTGACGAGAAGACCTGGCTCGCAATCTCCGTTCTAGTTCATCCCAAAGGTGTTCGATAGGGTTGAGGTCAGTGCTCTGTGCGGGCCAGTCGAGTTCTTCCACACCAAAACTCACCCAAACATGTCGCTTTGTGCATGCACTGGGGCACAGTCATGCTGGAGCAGAAAAGGGCCCTCCCCCAAACTGTTCCCACAAAGTTGGAAGCATAGAATTGTCCAAAATGTCTTGGTATGCTGAAGCATTAAGATTTCCCTTCACTGGAACTAAGGAGCCTAGCCCAACCCCTGAAAAACAACCCCATACCATTACCCCTCCTCCACCAAACTTTACAGTTGGCATAGTGCGGTCAGGCAGGTAACGTTCTCCTGGCATCCACCAAACCCAGACTCGTCCATCAGACTGCCAGACAGAGAAGCGTGATTCATCACTCCACAGAACATGAATGAATGAATGAATGAATGCCTTTATTGTCATCGTACTTTTCAATACAACGAAACTGGGAGTGCAACAATAAAATAAATAAAAAGCACACATTAAAAAGACAAGAATGATTAAAAAAAAAGCAATGGAATAAAGTACGCAATAGCAAGACAAGATTAATAAAGAAGCAGCAATGGGATAAAGTGCAGGCATTGAAGTGCGAGAGGTGGCTGTGAGAGGTTTAACTGTTTGTTTAGTGCGATTATTGCGTTTGGGGAAAAAGCTATTGGAGAATCTGGTGGTTTTGGATCTGATGGACCCGAAGAGCCTGCCAGAGGGTAATAGTTCAAACAGGTGGTTGCCGGGGTGTGAATTGACCTTGATGATGCTTTTGGCTCTTGAGAGGGTCCGGCTGTGGGCAATGTCTGAAAGAGGAGGGAGGGGGCAACCGGGGATTTTTTTTCTGCTGTCCTGGTGATTCTCTGGAGAGCGCTTTTTGTCTGCGGCGGAGCAACCAGCAAACCACACCAGCATGCAGTATGTGAGGATGCTCTCGATCGTGGATCTGTAGAAGGACACCAGCAGCTTCACGTTCATGTTGTTTTTCTTGAGTAACCTCAGGAAATGTAGCCGCTGCTGTGCCTTTTTGACCGCTGCCGTGGTGTTTGTTGTCCATGAAAGACAGTCCGTAACGTGGATTCCCAGGAATTTAAATGAGTGGACTCTCTCCACGCACTCACCATTTATGGAGAGAGCCTGGGTGGGGGTGGAGGGGGGTGTTGTGTTTTCTTAAGTCAATTATGAGTTCTTTTGTTTTTGTGGGGTTTAGGATGAGGTTATTTGCAGAGCACCACTCAGACAGATTCTGGACTTCCTGTCGGTAAGCGGACTCATCACCGCCTGTTATGAGCCCGACTACAGTGGTGTCGTCAGCGAAGTTTATGATGGAGTTTGAAGGGAAAGCTGGTAAACAGTCGAAGGTGTACAGTGAATAGAGGAGGGGGCTCAACACGCAGCCCTGCGGTGAGCCGGTGCTGAGTGAGATGGTGGAGGAGAGGTGGGGACCAACTCTGACTGACTGTGGGTGGTTTGTTAGAAAGTCCTTGATCCAGCTGCAGGTAGACGGGGGGAGGCCGAGGGTCAGCAGTTTGTTTATCAGGATGTCAGGAATGATTGTGTTAAAGGCGGAGCTGTAGTCCACAAAGAGCATCCTGACGTAGCTGTTCCTCTGTTCGAGATGGCTCAAGGCAGCGTGAAGGGTGGTTGACAATGCGTCTTCTGTGGATCTGTTTGGCCTGAATGCGAACTGATGGGGTTCCAGGGAAGGAGGGAGACTGGTTTGTATATGTTTGAGTACTAGTCTCTCAAAACACTTCATAACCAGAGGGGTGAGGGCTACCGGTCTGTAGTCTGCTAGGCTGTTTGAGGATGGTTTCTTAGGGACCGGGATTATAGTTGCTGATTTCAGAGGGGTGGGGACAGAGGCCTGCGAGAGGGATAGGTTGAAGATGTTGGTAAAAACACCAGAGAGTTTGTGGCAGCATGCTCTGAGCACCTTTCCGGGTAACCCATCAGGGCCAGCAGCCTTCCTTGGATTCACTGCTTTGTAGGCCTGTCTCACCTCATGCTGTTGAACAGTGAGAGCAGGAGTGTCAGTGACCATGGGGGGTGGAGAAGAGACGCTCCTGGTCTTGAAGCGGGCAAAGAAGTTATTAAGCTTCTCTGCCAGCAGGGCTCCATTTGTTGTAATCACAGTTTTTGTGCTGCCTTTGTAGTTAGTGAGATGTAGCCCCTGCCACACTCGTCTTGGGTTGTTATCCGAGAAGTGGTCCTCGATTTTCCCTTTATAGGCCGGTTTGGCAGCCCTGATGCCCCTCTTCAGGTCAGCCCTAGCAGTGGCGTACAAAGCTCTGTCCCCTGACCTGAAGGCCCTGTCCCGTGCATTGAGAAGTTTGCGTACTTCTGAGGTCATCCATGGCTTTTGATTGGGAAAAACACGTTTCCACTGCTCCAGAGTCCAGTGGCAGCGTGCTTTACACCACTCCATCCAACGCTTGGCATTGTGCTTGGTGATGTAAGGTTTGCATACAGCTGCTCGGCCATGGAAGCCCATTCCATGAAGCTCCTGGTGCACAGTTTTTGTGCTGATGTTAATGCCAGAGGAAGTTTGGAACTCTGCAGTTATTGAGTCAACAGCGTTGGCAACTTTTACACACTATGCGCCTCAGCACTCGTTGACTCTGCTGTGTGAGAAAGAAGAAATTTCAAGAACTGACTTATTGCAAAGGTGGCATCCTATGACAGTACCACACTTGAATTCACTGAGCTCTTCAGAACGACCCACTCTTTCACAAATGTTTTTAAATGCAGACTGCATGGCTAGCTCTTGATTTTATACACCTGCAGCAATGGGTCTGAATGAAACATCTGAATTCAATAATGAAGAGGTGTGTCCCAATACTTTTGTACAGTATATCCAAACTAGAACACATATATCCAAACTAAGAACACATATATATCCAAACTAGAGCACATATTTCCAAACTAAGAACATATTTAACCAAACTAAGAACACATATCCAAACTAAGAACGCATATATCCAATCAAGAACACACATCCAAACTAAGAATGCATATATCCAAACTAAGAAGATATATATCCAAACGAAGAACACATACATCCAAACTAAGAATCCAAACTCAACACATATATCCAAACTAAGAACACATACATCCAAACTAAGAACACATATATCCAAACTCAACACATATATCCAAACTAAGAACACATACATCCTAACTCAACACATATATCCAAACTAAGAACACATACATCCTAACTACGAACACATATATCCAAACTAGAACACATATATCCAAACTAAGAACACATATATATCCAAACTAGAGCACATATTTCCAAACTAAGAACATATTTAACCAAACTAAGAACACATATCCAAACTAAGAACGCATATATCCAATCAAGAACACACATCCAAACTAAGAACGCATATATCCAAACTAAGAAGATATATATCCAAACGAAGAACACATACATCCAAACTAAGAATCCAAACTCAACACATATATCCAAACTAAGAACACATACATCCAAACTAAAAACACATACATCCAAACTAAGAACACATATATCCAAACTCAACACATATATCCAAACTAAGAACACATACATCCTAATTCAACACATATATCCAAACTAAGAACACATACATCCTAACTACGAACACATATATCCAAACTAAGAACACATATATCTAAACTAAACATATAAATCCAAAATAAGCAACAGCAACAACAACAACTAAAATCACTCCTAAATCCTCTCATAAATAATGAAGACGTTATCCACAGGGAGCAGCACCTCATTACCGTTTATCCTTTTGAGCTTCGCAACACAAAACTCAACCTGTGTTTCCTCTCAGGTAAACTTGTGATTTCAAGGTCAGTGCTCCGTCACGATCATAGCAGCCACACATCTGAGACAAACGGAGGAGGCATCAGCTTGCTGCCCAGCACGGCGGCAAAGGCCTCAAAGAGCTAAAAAGCTGTCACTCAATATGTCCCCACTCTTTGACGGCATTGTCCCTTTCAAGTGCTTATTTCACTTCTCAAGGTGTTTGCGTTGTTTCATGTCTGGGGGGGATCAAACACAGAAGCTTGCATCAAACAGGATAGGAAGGTTGGTTCTTCCCAAATAGGTCCTTCGTGTCACAATCACCACTAACTATTTGAGATGCTGCGAGGCGCAATTTAGTTTTTCGGTTACAACTAAACTCCACTTTACTAAGCCTGAAAACTATACGGAGCTGAGGTTGTACCGCATAAGCAATTTAACGTCGGGGGGGGGGGGGGGGGTTTGTTCCCTGAAATTTTTTCAGTCTTGCTACATTTCTATTTCCAACTCATCTTTTTGTGTTGTTGAACTTTTACTGGAGCTGCTTGGGAGCCAGCCTCCATTTAAACTCGCATCGCTCTTGGCAAAACGCTGTTAAGAATGTGAGGCAAGGTGCCGTTTTGTGTATAGGTAAACCACAAGGTACAACAGCTACATGGGGAAGTGCTGCAGATAGAAAATAGCCTAAAAGCTTGAAATTTTCCAGACAGGGTTTTTGCTCATCGGACTTAGAAAAAAAAGCACTTTTTGCACAATTGAAACAGGGCTCATGCTTCAGCTTCCCAAAGACGGGGGGGGGGCAATACATTATACACAACAAGGGCTTCCCTGCGGTGTTGTGCGCTGTTGAATGGGTTGTTCAGTCTGAGGTTTTCCTCTGGCTGTCAGCTGTTGATAATGTCAGAGCAGTGTATGTGTTGACCTGGCAGTGCAAGGGGCAGCCCGCCGGGTCCTCTATGATATCTCCTGCTCGCTCTATTCTCCTCTTCCTCCCTCACCGTCGGCTCGTGCGTCTGATCCCTCACCCTCCACGGTGCTGTCTTATCGGAGGAAGTGGGTGAGAAAACTTTAATTGCTTTGTAGATAGTTTCCCCCGAGGGCTGAGGTCGTGCCCTGTGTCTTCTCTCCGTTAGATGTGTTATTAGAAAATGGCGGGCCAACTGTTGTAATTGCATTTGCATGTAAAGTTTTTGTTTTGCTGTGTGACGGCGTATACTGCGCATCATTTGAGCTAACAGATGATTCTGGAATGTCAACGCCTCTTTGAGCTACTAGAAGATGAGTTGTTTTTTATGTATTTATGCATGCTCAATAATCCAGGCAAGACAATCAAAGAGGGTTGAATCGGTTCATCGGGATACAGTGTTTATTGACAGATACGTTTCATCACTCATCTAAGTGACTCATCTAAGAGGTCACTTAAATGAGTGATGAAACGTATGTCAATAAACGCTGTATCCAGATGAACTGATTCAACCTTCTCTGAGTTATTTTTTAGTTTTACAGATTATACCCCCCCCCCATCAAGCTGCAATCTGCAACTTTTTTTCCTTGAAAAAAAAATCATTATTTCATCCGTTTGAAACATGATAATGATGCGGTAATGCATCTTTTGCACAGGCAATCGGCATTACAGTAGAACAGTGTTCTGCTGTAGTTCCATGTGGAGGAGCAGCGAGAAATGGACCCGCTGCAACTGATTTTCTTGGACTACAGATGTGGTGTAGCCGTCATTTTTCACTCACTCAGCTCAGCAGTAAATTTTTCTTACCCTTGTAAAACAGGATCCTTGGACCAAAGCTAACGCAGGCAGTCTTAATGTATTACAAACTTCATCAAAATATGTTGCGACACCGTTCTACACGCTGTTCGACATTAGTATTGACTGTCTGTTCTACAGAAGTTTGCCAGGGTTAGTGCAAAATTTGTTCAAAATCGGTATATGGAGGCCGGAGAGTGTCTCCAACCATGGTAAAGTTAAGAGTTAGTATTATGTAACCTGACTCCACGGTCCACACGGATAAAATAACTATTTATCAGTGAAGAGAAAATCATAGATTTTAGCTCTAAATGTGTATGCTTCAACTCGCACTCTGTTGACCTTGACAAGCAGAGGCATTGGATATTTGGACTTTTCGCTTGGTGTACACTGCATCCATTGAGAGCCTGCTGATTTAAGAATGACAGGGTTGTTTTTCTCAACATCTCCGCTCCGCTGCTACCGACGAGCAACTCTACTGCCATCCCTCTTCCATTTCTCTGTTGGGTAAATTATGCAGCGTGCCGGATTTTATTGTTGCCAATTAGCAGCTTTGCAAATGTGAGTGTATGCCATTGATTCTCCCGCTGATTGAGGTTGATTCCATTGAGGGCTCCCGCACCTCGAACCTCTGCAATATTCATCAAGGTGGAAGAAGGCGTTCAAGCTGGCGCTTGGATGAGATACTGCTTTCAGGAACAGAGGGGAGTGTGCAGCATGGCGCAGAATAGCAATAGAGAGCAGTAATTAAACTTGGTAAATATTCATGTGGTCATTACATTTTTAATGAGACACTGATAAGAATCGAAGCTGACCATACAGGACATTTGTCACGTCAGGCCTGCAAGGACGTTGGCGTAGTCTCCCCAAGAAATTAGTATTTTTCTAGACCTAATCATAGCTGACATTGAAGAATGTCCTCCGCTGAAAAGGCTTGGATGTCTTCGAATTTCCCAACAAGAATACATATTGGCCCATAATCACCTGTCACCTGCTTTTGACAATGTGGTAAAGATGAAACAATGATCGTGAATTTGTTCACACAGGTGTATTGCAAGTTGAATACATGAATAGCAAATCTCCTCATGAATTCTAGTGTACTCATTTAAGTATGGTGGAAAATATTTGAGAAGCATCTGCATTGCATCAGGATTCATTTTGCATGAGAATAGTACACAAAATATCCTTGCCCCATCCAGTGGTAATGTTTTGCACTTCCCGATAAAATATTATTCACTTTCACACTGATGCCTTAAACAAATTATCGCTTGATGGCTAGCCAGAGCTGACCATTTCAAGTAAAACTGTAACGGGTAATATCATCTTGACTACTTTGTATTGGCTAACAGCTGCCCGCTTGCATGTTCCTTGTTGTTAAATGGGCCGTCGCTTAAATGCATCGCTCTTTTGTGCTCTCTTTCTCTCAGAATGTGGAGGGTCTACTTTTAGCTAAAAGCCCCCTTCATCCTATTCACCCTATACTGAATCAACTTTACTCTGGCACCTCCCAGTGCTCCCCCGTCCTCCTCCCATGTCCTTTCCAAAGCCAGACCCTTCCTTCCTCCTGGAAATTATGTCAATCAGTTGTCTACATCTGGCCTCAGTATGCCTTGAGCTTCAGTATTTATCATCCTAAAAAAGAAAAACATCTCTTGTCCATCATCGTGTACTGTTCTTGCCCCGCTCTCAGGAGAATGAGCAGGTATTTTGTTTGCCTTACCTGCGGTATTCTGCCTGCCCATTGACTTCTGTTGACTCTGCTGCTGGGCAAGAGCATAGCTTTGAAAAGTGAAGATGTTAATGGGTTGACTTTGTAATTGACACTGACTTTGTGCTGCAGGACAGGGCTTGACGTTCGCATTTCATGACTCCACGGGAGTCTGTGCCGGCCACGGCCAATGGACGCCCACTGAGAACACCCAAGAGAGAGAATGCACGAATTACACCAGCTATTTACTTCTTTTGGACAGTCGCAGTAAGTTATCAGAGGAAGATTTTCTACTCCTAGTCGTTACATCCGTAAAAATCAACTTGAACATGATAGACCCCAGAAGATCTCAGCTTTATGTGTAAAGATTTATGAATATGAATTCCGTTTTAATGGTTTGCCCTTCACCCGAGGCTACAACCGCACTGGCATTTCCTGTCCAACTTCATGAAGATAAAATAAAATGAGATTTCCTAATCTCCCGAATTCTCAAAACATCCTCCCTATAGGCTCATTCTTGTCACCAAGGGAAAATATTAACCAATGAGAACACTTAATCAAAGTGGGGTTTTGTACGCAGGCATAATGAAGTCACTGTGGTTTCCCTGCTGCATGGCTCCGTGAAGATGTTGTCTCGCAGTCTCCCCGGCTGGAGTTAATTGCTGTGTTTAGGCAGAGCTCAGTCTGGCTTCCAAACGGCAAAGGTTAATTAGCAACAGAAGGATCTCCACACAAGATATGTTGACATTTCCATTTTCTTCTCCCCTAAAACCAGAGAAAGAACCCCGTTTGGCGAAGCCCGGGATGGGATGGTGGGGAAGAAAAACGATCCTCTACAAACATCCTCATTTCTATGCAAGGCTTGGCGTTGATATGCAGATTTTGGAGGTTGGATGACATTTAAAAGTAGTTAATTGTGCAAATCTTTGTTTTAGGCTGGAAAGGTCGTGGATAGTGCAAGTCTTTCATCAGGAGGCACCCCCCCCAACCCACCCCAGCACAGCTGCAGAAGTGTGTGTGTGGGGGGGGGTCGTTGTTTTCTCTTCTGACCCTCCAATAAAGTCGCCCATCCCTTTTCAAGGTGGCTCATGAATATTTATACACGCAAACTGTTTGGAAAATGAAAATTAATCTGCAGCCCGACGGGAGATGACTCGGCTATCTGTTTTCACCAAAGAACAAAACTCGGCCCGTTCCGCAGCGCAAGAGCGTTCAGTTGATTTCTTTCTCACGCTCCTAAATGCCGAGATATCAAATTAAACAGGTCGATTCAACTCCGCCATCTTGCTTACAGCTAATTTTGTTTTGTTGTTGCCTTATAAGTCCCGTTTCTCCGGTTCAGCTCAACATTCCCCTTTACAGAGGTTTATTTGTGTAAAGCTAGTATCGCCTCGGTATTGTGTCCGTTATTGTTGAGGTGTAGGGTTAAAAAAAAATCACAACTTCCCCCTCCCCCTCATGTTAAATAGATTCATTGCATGTAATGTTGTGTCCATATTTAGGATGTTATTATCTAACAGGCAACACTGGTTGAAAAAGCCGAATGAATTGAAGATCCAGCAGGTGCACAGATTGGAAATTTTACACCTGGTTTCACCTGAATAGCACAAATGGATACATAATTGCTCCGTTTCATCACTTCCCTTCACCGGATTACATTAAAGCGAGCTCTTTGAGGGAAAGGAATGGGGATAAGTACTTCTAACTCGGGGACTAGGGCAACGCTGAAACCGGATCGTGCATATTTCTGTTGGTCTCTGGGAAAAGAAGAAAAAAACAGCAAAAAAAAAAAAAAACTCCTTTTATTTTTCCTACCATTAGGGATCCTCAAGGATACGCCAGTCTTGTTTGTCTGCTGAAATAACTCGCTGCTCATTTAATCAACCCTGTGAATCACCGACCGTTCTTTGTTTCCTACTTAGAGCACGACCTCACTTCCTCTCCGGGGCGATTTCCATCAATTAAACCAATCCAGCCCTGCTCTAAAGCCACAGATGGCCAGCGTCATGCCGGGCCAGATTCGGAGTCTGCCGTCCAACATCTCTGACGTGTCAGACACATGGGTATGCTGTGTCACTCTTCACTCCTTCGCTGTAACAAAGGCAGGGTTCAGCCTCCCCTCTGGTGCGCCGGGGCCCTAGTGGCTCGCAGAGACGTGAGGCGTGACGGAGAGCCTGGTCTCAAGGCCAAGAGTGCGCCCCTGGACCTCCTTTCAAGACACACACACACACCCACCCAAGTGTCCATTTGTTCCATCTGTATTTAATCCATCTTCAAGAGCTGCTTACTCCAGCCCACTGTGCACACCTCTGAATTTCCATCTCTCGCCACCCGAATCCTTCCCTAAACAGCTACGTTCCCCTTTTGCGTTTTCTCCTCCATCTCCCACCTTAAATCTCTCCTCCGTCCATCCCGTCCCCATCACAGACCCTCACTGGCTCAAACTTAACGCTCTCAAATCACAAACTCCCACCCTCCTCCCACGCCACCTCCACCCACGTCGGTTGATTTCCGAGGGTGTGTATTTCACGCCCTGGTGGCTGGACAGGCTCTGGGTGATTTCCCAAGGTGGGGACTGAAGGTTGGGCAGGCACCAGTGGTGTGGAGTGATGTCAGAACAGGGACCAGGCTTTGTGTATGTGTATATGTGTGTGTGTGTGTGTGGGGGGGGGGGTTCACATATATGAGCATGTTTGTGCATGTGTCTGTGTGGTGTCACCGCACATCTGTATGTCTGCATGTGCAGGAGTGTATGGTTTGAACTCCCCTCAAAAGGCCAGCTGTACAAATGCTGGTCAGAGAGAGAGAGAGAGGTGTTGAATTAACAGGACATATGAGGCGCCATATTCCCCACATTGCTCTGCACACTGACCTGATAATAATGAGGCGGACACATATTACAATGGTCCTTTATTGGGCATGCTCTAAACATTTCAAGACTGAAAGGGGCTAACGTGCCGGTCTGCAGAGAGTCAGATGAGATGTCAGCGGCCTGAGCCAACAGGGTGTAAAGTGAGTATTGTGTTTTGAATAAACCAAAATCGGGTGGATTTGCACAGGATGTGGGCCAAAGCAATATTTCCTGCTGAACTCTTTGGACTATCTTCTGGGATCTTTTTCAAACCAACGTGACAGTGCCTCCTTCATTGTGGTTCAATCTGAAAACCGTGAAAACAAGCTTTATTTATTTAGGGTTTTTTTTCTCCTTATTCTTTTTTTTTTCTTCTTCTTCTTCCATAGAGGACAGTTTAAACAAGAGTGCCTGCTGTTTTTCTAAAGAAATGCCCTGGTTCATATACATTCAGTTATACTTATTCACACCCTGGCAGCCACGGTCCTCTGGTAGAAAGTGAGCAGCTCTACTTGACCAGCTGGGTGTTAATCACCTTGCTTTGTGCACGGCAGCCCAGCAGGAGGTATCAAGGAGGGGGTGAGATTAACTCGGGGTTCACTCACATCAAAATCCTCTTTTCTTTTCTTTTCCTTTTTTTTGCTGGAATTCAAAACTGTTGTTAATAGAGACCCTTTTCAAACACATTCAGCAGATCTCCACAGAACCCAGACCCCTGCCTCCTGAACAGTTAAGAGAAATGATGGGTTAGCTAGCTAGGTTGTTCTGGCATGCTATGCTAATGTGTTGCTGATTTTCATCTGCTGCCTGGTTTTGCAGTTGCACACCGCATCTGCAATGCAACAAGACATGGCCGCTAGAATATGAACCCCAAAAAAAAAATGTTCAGGTGTTGCCGTTGCCTACCAACACAGGGGTCACCGGTTCGAATCCCCATTCTACCTCTGGATTGGTCGGGTGTCCCTACAGAGACAATAGGCCGTGTCTGCGGGTGGGAAGCCGGATGTGGGTATGTGTCCTGGTCGCTGCACTAGCGCCTCCTGTGGTCGGCCAGGGCGCCTGTTCAAGGGGGAGAGGGAACTGGGGGGAATAGCAAGATCCTCCCACGTGCTACGTCCCCCTGGTGAAACTCCTCACTGTCAGGTGAAAAGAAGCGGCTGGTGACCCCACGTGTATCAGAGGAGGCGTGTGGTAGTCTGCAGCCCTCCCCGGATCGGCAGAGGGGGCGGAGCGGCGACCAGGACGGCTCGGAAGAGTGGGGTAATTGGCCGGGTACAACTGGGGAGAAAAATGGGGGGAAAATCCAACCAAAAAAAAAAAGAAAGAATGTGAAGCCAACGTGTTAGCATGGGCGATACATGTCCACAACACAGACGTGTATTTTCACTGGTTGTGTTTAGCATGACTTGTCCAACACAACATGGACCCAACACAAATCCAACTAAGACTCAGGATTTCGGTTTGGTGTGGAAGGGGTCTTACTTTTCCCCCTCCCCAGGTTTCACAGCCAAACGCAGGGGCCTCAATTAAAGTGTCTCTGCCACAATCCCATACAACTATACAGCCAGGACTTGTAATTGGTCTGGATTGTTTCTCAACCGGGGGTCCGCGGACCCCTAGTGGTCCGTGGTGTAATTGCAAGGGGTCCGTGAAAACAAAATATCTTTAAAAAAAAGATCCTATGACATTTATAGAAATAGGATTGTTTTACTCAAATGTGACAGACCTTTATCTACCTAAACTATAAAGGGTAACAGGACTTTTTTCTCTAATTACATCTGTTTCACAAGTCTAATTTATTGTATTCTAATAAGAGATCTCGCTCCCGTTTGCATTGTTAAAAGTTACTGCATAAAAATTCTGTTGTTACATATATCTGAAAGTTACTGAATACATATTCTGTTTTGTTAACTATATCTAAGTTACAACTGAAAGCTCTTATTTTTGCCCCAAAGAGTGAATAAATGCTATAATGCAATTTAAAATGCAGTTTTTACTGTTTCTATCAAATTGCAACCCCCCTCCCCCAAGATCAGGTGGAGGGGTCCTCAGGGTAGATCAAAAATACGCAGGGGGTCCAGGCCCCCAGAAAGGTTGAGAACCACTGGGCCTTAGACAGACCGTGCTCGGCTGCTTACTCATGGACGTCGAAAAGTTCACCGCGGTTCGGCGGTGACCCGCATACGTCAACGCTCGGCTACTGTACATGACAATCCGGCATGTTCCTCAATCTTGACGCGGCCGTTCTTTTGTCGCCGGAATGGGTTCATTGAAATTAAGCGGCTTACGCACCTCGAAATCTAAACATGCGGGACAATAAGGCCGGCACCACCTTTAATGGCAGACTGTGTGTGCGCGTCTCCGTGTCTTTGTGTGTGAAGGGCGGCCTGGGCCTGTGAGCGTACGTGACCGACATCCAGCACCCTCTCGTCGCGTCTCGCCGTCCACCTCCCACCATTGTGATACCACAGACGGCATGTAAAGCCACCATTGAGGAAGTAAATGTCTGTGGTAGGAAGGAATGACAACCTATCTCTTCACAGCTATTCTTCTCCCGAGGAACCGCTGCTTGTACTGACGGGAGGAAACCGAAGGAGGGGACAGACTTTGAATTGTTTCCCTCTTCCCCGCACTGTGTTTTTCCACTGTCTTTTGCTTTTTCCTCCATTCTCATTCCCCCCCCCTCCCCAAAATTCTGTTGACCTCAGCTGTCTTTTCTTCTTCTTTTTTTTTTGTATTGGGTGAGAAGTTGCTGTTGTGCCGATGTGCCGCTTTTGGTTTCGACTATTTAAAAAACGGGGGGGGGGGGGCGGGGGGGAACTACCGCGAAACAAGATTCTTACAAAAGCACTGAAAAAGACGTACGCCGTTATAAACAAGCCGCTCGTGAACATAGACGAAATGCCTTTCTCTCATCTGTTTCTCAAGTTGCTCTCAAAGCTTTCATGACCCCCGAATAAACCTCGTGACACGCAGTTTTCCCCGCTCCTTCCACCAAGGAGCAAAAACTGATACTTACACTAATCCAACATCAGCAAAGACAACGTCTGCAAGGAGGGTTTCTAGACCGACGCAGTTTAGAGAGATAATACCGGGTCAGGGCGAGGGAAAAGGAAAGGAATAGGTGAGGAAATCACTCGGGTGAAATATCTCCAGAGAGACCCGGCCTTTGTTTGGGACTCGAGTGGACGTGTTTCTGGAGGGTTTGTTTTAATGTCTTGCCAGCGGACCTCGGCGTGTCGTCTTTCACCAGAGAGAGATTCGACACAGTTCCTCCCGTCCTTCCTCACCGGGACCTCCTTCCTTTTCCAGCCCAGCTTCTTTGCCTTCGCCTCCTCGGCTTGGGCCTCTTGGGCCTGTTTCCAGGCCCCTGCTGTCCTCTCTCTAAAGAGCGGCGGCAGGTACGAGTCTGTGTTCCCTGTCCAGATCTGCGTCCTCCGCCCGGGAGGAGCCCAGGTTAGAGCTGATCAGGAGGTGATTTGCGGCCGAACCGTCTTGAGTCAGGCCGCTCCCTCGCGATCTGACAAACACGCCCTCGGAGGCCTCATTCTCAACGATCCTCCCTTCTTCATTCTGGGATTAGTTCAACTGCATGTTCAGGAACCTGTGCAGCCCTGTAAATATTAGACTCGAAATAACGCATTAGATAATGAAACATGCGGCTTTTGTGATAACGTGGGGTTAGAGAGACGGCGACGGTGTGTGCACGTGTGTGTTGGCCAGCGACTGGACATGCTGGTGTGTGTGTGTGTGTGTGTGTGTGTGTGTGTGTGTGTGTGTGTGTGTGTGCGTGCGTGTTCCTTCGAATGCTCTCGATGAGGTCATCTTTTGCCTTTTGCAAACTGGGAGGTGAGGCACTGAAACACCCATTTCCAAAGTGAATAAATACCAAATGCAAAACAGCGTCGGCCACGAACAAATGGGAATTCTGGTTAATCTGGTCACAGGCGACGTATAACAGAAGGTCACACTGAAAGGAGTCATACGTTTATCGTGTTTGTCGTCCCGGGGAGTCTGGGGGTGATAAATCTGCCTGGCCAGGCCCTACAGGTGGGGCTGCAGCTTGTGACCTCTCCGTGCGTGCTGGAAGGAGCAGGTGATAGCTCTTCGTTTGTACCGCAGAATTTCGTCCGTCGTTGAGCATGTTGAAAATAATGAGGTTCAGATGCATCTGTTCCCGATGACACAGAAGGTGCGACCCCGTCTCGCAAACAAAGCCCTCACGTTGAACACCAACGGAAGTCGAATCAGTTCATCCGCATACAATGTTTAGTGGCAAATACGGCTCGTCGCTCGTCTAAGTGACCTCTTCTTCGCTTAGATGGGTGATGAAAAACACAAATTTGTATCTGCCAAAATGCAATGTTAATTGGCAGATACGTCTCATAGTGAGGAGGTCACTTAGATGAGTGTTTCTCAACCCAGTCCTCAAGGACCCTCCTATCCTGCAGATTTTCATTGTAACCCTGCATAGGTAGCCCTGCTTGTACTTACTCGACCAATCATCTCGCAGCACTTAATTATGCAAGGTGTGCAACATCTGACAAAATTCATTGCTGATTGGTTGAATAACTACAAACAGGTACCTATTCAGGGTTGCAAAGAAAATATGCAGGATAGGGGGGTCCTTGAGGACTAGGTTGGGAAACACTGACTTAGATGAGTGATGAGACTTATCTGCCCAACAAACATTTGTGTCCAGATGAACCGATTCGCCCTTCTTCGATTGTCGGATTCTTTGGATTATTGAGCGAGCATCAAGGCTCTTCGTATACACCGTATTTTGAGGTTTCCAAAATAACCTTGTTTACCGCTTTTGCATGCATGCAATCACGTCCATTTATGTCGCAGGGCCAGATGTGACTGCATGGCTTGGTGACGACAATACACGTATATGTCCCGCCTCGCAGGACTGCATGGCAGTGTCTCAAATCATGTCCTCTCACTTTGCGTTTCCATAAGTTGAGGACGTCCGCTCAGATCATCTACTTTAAGTACGATTAAGTTATAGATATTTAAATTTAGGATTTAGATTAGAGATGGTTAAACACGTTTAGGTATGAGGTTAGAAACGGTTATGTTTCGTTATGTAGGGGCGTCCGGGAGGCGTGGCGGTCTAGTCTGTGGGCTTGGTCGGGCGTCCCTACAGACACAATTGGCCATGTCTGCGGGTGGGAAGCCGAATGTGGGTATATGTCCTGGTCGCTGCACTAGCGCCTCCTCTGGTCGGCTCAGGGGGGAGGGGGAACTGGGGGGGGGGGTAGTGTGATTCTCCCACGCGCTACATCCCCCCGGCGAAACTCCCCACTGTCAGGTGAAAAGAAGCGGCTGGCGACTCCATGTGTATCAGAGGAGGCATGTGGTAGTCTGCGGCCCTCCCCGGATCAGCAGAGAGGGGGTGGAGCAGTGACCGGGACTGCTCGGAAGAGTGGGGTAATTGGCCGGATACAACAGGGGAGGAAAAAAGGAGGGGGGGTCCAAAAAAAGAAATGGTTATGTATGGGTTTGGTGTGGTTAAGGTCAGGGTGAGGACCTGGGAGTTTGGTCATCCGGTGTTGTAGTCCATGTTGGGAGTAAATCAGGGTTAAAACTAGATCTTAGCAGAGCCTGGGCTGGGAGGAAAGATGCCTCTTGAGCACATTTGCATATACTGACAGGAGGCTCAACAAAAAATTGATTGCCAATTTTTGTTTGGCACAACAGCAGATTACGCTTGACATCAAGTGCGCAGTTATTCTCCAGTAGAATAACGAGTTTGAGCTTTCACTTAAGCCATCAATTAGAGGCATCATCCTCAACCGTCTCTCTTTTAACGCGGGCCTTTAATCAAGACTGCTACCTTTATGTGATTTATCTGGATCACATTTACGCCTGACATTGAAACCAGGTTCTGGGAGAAAAAAAAATTTGAAATTAGATCCTGCTCTCTTTCTCCCCCATTAAAACACCGCTTGTCACAAGTCCTCTCCCACCACAATGCTTCCGTCTTGCACATCTGACAGTGAAACACCTCGTCCCGCATGTTCGTTCCTCATCCACACGTGTTGTGGAAGATGTTATTTGGGCACCTTTCCACTTTATGATTAAGCAAATTAAGCTGTTTATAATCATGCTTTCACGGCACGGTGGTTAGCGCGGTCGCCTCACAGCAAGAAGGTTCTGGGTTCGAGCCCCGGGGTAGTCCAACCTTGGTGGGTCATCCCGGGTCGTCCTCTGTGCGGAGTTTGCATGTTCTCCCCGTGTCTGCGTGGGTTTCCTCCGGGGGCTCCGGTTTCCTCCCACAGTCCAAAGACATGTAGGTCAGGCGAATTGGCCGTACTATGGCCTGGCGGCCCGTCCAGGGTGTCTCCCCGCCTGTCTCCCAATGACTGCTGGGATAGGCTCCAGCATCCCCGCGGCCCCGAGAGCAGGATAAGCGGTTAAGATAACACTGGTCAACACAATTTTTCTTGCATGGGGTTATTTAACAGATTCTAGCTAACTTTTGGGTGCTGAATCCAAATCTGGCATTAGTTTTCGCCTATCACATCAGGTTTTTGAACTATGAAAAATCATTATGTTTGAGAAAACAGCAATTTTACACTCGAAGTTAAAAAAACACTGTTGCATTAGAAGATCGATAGATGCAAAAATGATTACAGTGAATAAATCAGATTTGGATTCAGCGGCCCAAAATTAGCCAAAAACAGTTTCCAAAGTCCATGCAAGAAAAAAAAACCTATATTTTTGTAAACCAGTGTAATGGATGGATGGATAATCATGATTTCATAAGCTCGCCATGTGTTGGGACTGTTTAATACTGAAGTGTACCGTCGCTTGTGTGAGTCACTCTCCCTTTACGTCTCTTTCTTCAGAAACCTGTTTCTTGCTGGTAAACAGTGTGTTCCCCACATCTAGCAGGCGTCACCGCCCTGTGTTGTGTAACTATGTGTTGTAGTTAGAGTTGTTTGTTCGTCTTTATCAGAGGCAGACCTGAGACCACTTCCCTTGCGAGACCGTATCTGACGTTGGGTGCGGTCCTTGCGCTCCCCTCCACGCCGCTCGCTTAATGAAGATCATTTGAGGCAGCCGGGATTGTTTCGTTTTCGACGTAAAGGCCGAGTAAATCTGTGACACTTGCCACAACAATCGATATTTGACATGTCTGTCATTACCTGAACTACTTATTTGATTTGTGTGCATGTCTTGAGTGGGTTTCTGAACTGCAGTTCATTGCCTTTCATTAGTAGTAATGCCTCTGCAAATAGCAATCTAGAGCCAAGAGTTGAACAAGGGTATTTCTGCTTCCCCCTTTTTCTTTTTTTTTTCTCTCCCTTTTTCACCCCAATTGTATCCGGCCCATTACGCCACTCTTCCAAGCCATGCCGGTCGCGGCTCCACCCCCCTCTGCTGATCCTGGGAGGGCCTCAGACTACCTCATGCCTCCTCTGATACATGTGGAGTCGCCAGCCGCTTCTTTTCACCTGACAGTGAGGAGTTTCGCCAGGCCAGGAGGACGTAGCACACGGGAGGATCACGCTACCCCCCCCCCAGTTCCCCCTCTCACCCGAACAGGCGCCCCGACCAACCAGAGGAGGCACTACTGCAGCGATTAGGACACATACCCACATCCGGCTTCCCACCCGCAGACACGGTCAATTGTGTCTGTAAGGATGCCCGACCAAGCCAGAGGTAACACGGGGATTCGAACCGGTGATCCCCGTGTTGGTAGACAACGGAATATACCACCACGCTACCCGGACTCCTGTATTTCTACTTTTCTACAACAATTACAAACCATAGCTATAAAGTCCACTTAGTTTATCGAACAATGGTCATCCATCCATTATCCAAACCACTTATCCTGCTCTCAGGGTTGCAGGGATGCTGTAGCCTATCCCAGCAGTCATTGGGTGACAGGTGGGGAGACACCCTGGACAGGCCGCCAGTCCATCACAGGGCCCACACACACACACATTCACACCTAGGGACAATTTAGTATGGCCGATTCACCTGACCTACATGTCTTTGGACTGTGGGATCAAACCGGAGCACCCAGATGAAACCCACTCAGACATGCGGAGAACAGGCAAAGTCCACACGGAGGACGACCCGGGATGACCCCCAAGGTTAGACTACTCTGGGGCTCGAACCCAGGACCTTCTTGCTGTGAGGCGATCGCGCTAACCACTGCACCACCGTGCCGCCCTCTAAAACAACGTAAGTCTATCAAATCAATCAATTGCGACGGTGACTTCTCTTGATAGGTGTCTATATTAGTGTGCGAAACACTCGTCGGCGAACAAAGGGTTAATGTGTGTAACGTACTGTTAAGTGAAAGATGTTAAAGTTGTTGCTAATCATAAAGCGGATGCCCCCTGATCAAAATCACCGGCCAGGGATCCATAGTCTTCCTCTCTTCCAGCCAACACACTAACCAGTTGTTGTAGCAGACTCGAACGCCATTCGGACGGACTCCATTCATCAGCCTGCCAGCTCAATAACATCAATAGCCCCGTGGCCGGTGCTTAATCCAGCTACTTAGAGGTCCGCAGAGTCGCACCTCTCCTCTGATCACAGCAGATGTGTGCAATTCTCCGCCACCCTGGTGTATTTACTCACTCAATTCAAATGGCAGCCTCTCTCCATCTTCCACATACTCCAGCCTGTTAGAATAGACCTGATCGGCGCTGCCTACATGGGACCCCGGGACTCGGTAGAGAAAAAGCAGCGGTTGCAGCATCAGACGAGCATGTTCCCATGGCCTCGCTGCAGTCTTTAAGCACGCTGTAGCGGTGCACGGGGGGGGGGGGGTTATTGAAATGTAAATGTTCTATGAAATGCAAAACAGAGCCGAGTGTCTGGTTCCGTCTCCCTCCGGGTCTGTGTGGGTTTGTTCGTCGGTGGACGGGCTCTCTGTGATCTCCGGCGCTGATCCGAGATCTGCCATTCCGATGATCTTTGGTTGTATGTCTCTCTGTTTTACTCCCTGCAGAGCTCCCCACTTCTCTGATCCAGGATCAGTGAGCTTTAGCAGATTGGACGCCCCCCCCCCCCCCCGCGCCCTTCTCCTCCCCCGGGAGGGACTCGGTGGAGGAGGATTCTCGTGTATGAGATCCAACACATCTGTCAATTCCTCTCGCTCGCATTGATTCTCTTCTCATCTCATCTGAGGGAGCTGCTTATTTGAGGGGGCTTTCTGTGTGTGTGTGTGTGTGTGTGTGTGTGTGTGTGTGTGTGTGTGGTCTTGTACAGTAATAATTGTGAGCTCCGAATTGAGTTTTGTAACCAAGAGTGGTGACATTTTTGCAAATTGAGAACATTTTGGCAGATCCTCACTTCTCCAGGGGTCTATTTTAGGGTTAGGATTTGGGTGTGGGGTTAAAGCTAGATTTAGGATTACATTAGGGTTAGGTTAGGGTTTAAAGCAATTCAATTCCCTGTACGGTGAAGAGTACACAGGCATAAATGAATGAAATGCATTCAATGTATGACCTTTATTTTTTTTAAAAATAGGAGAGGAAATTGTTCAAATTAGATTAAAAGAAAAGCAAGGGAAGTCATCAGGTAAGGTGAACAGATCTGTCCTTCGTAAAGGTTAAGGTTAGGTGTGTGTGTGTGTGGGTGTGTGCATGTGTTGAGTGAATGAGAGGTAGACTTTGGAAGTGCTTAAAGTTTTGCAGGTGTGTGTACGTGGCTGTTGTCCGTTTAAACCACCGATCTGAGAAGCAACCCTCTGGCGACGATGTGAGAGACACGGGGTCAGTGGCCTCCGTTCAGCCAGCATCTCTCTATCTGTAGCTCCTCCATCACCACCCGCAACCCCGTCCCACTGACTCGGGCCCCTTGCCCCTCAGCTCTAACCTCGTCCCCCTTCTCACCCTAACCCCGGTCACCCTCACCCCCGACCCTCCCATCGCATCGCATCACATCACATCCGTGAGGCGATAAACACGACACTCTTTCCCGACCTCGCTGACATCAAGCTCGCATGGGGAAAGCGTCTCTCCGCTGTGTGGAAACAATCTCTCCCCCTCTCCTCCTCTGAACAAGTGATGCAGAGCAAAGTGCATTGACTCCGAAGGTTGGACACAGCAACATCACAGGTTGTGAGCTCTGAGCTGTCCAAGGTAAAAAGCCAATCGATGCTCTTCATATTCCGCTGTGGCAGAGTGCTATCGACCAGGCACAGCACATCGTCACAAAATGTACTATTTTAGTCGCCGAAAGACACGACGCGTCCATATGTTTTCCCTCGTGCCTCTCTGCTGCGGCTCCTCTTTTCCAGCTCCTCTCCTCACTCCTTTTGACAGCCATTTGATGGATCAGAAAAGTGGTTCCATCCATAAAATAAGCATCTGAAAAGGGGGCTGTCAGAGTCAAAGTGACACAGAGCGGTAGGGACACGCACCGTGTGGAGTGCATGGCTTCTTACAAGACAGGACGACACTTAAGAGGCTATTTGACAGTGTAAGCAGTATGGAGCTGTGACTGAAAAGTTATTTGCCGGATGGGGGCGGGCAGTATTTCCATAAAGGTGATGCTGTCTCATCCCATTTCTTTCTTCTTATTTCAGAAATGCTCACCGTTTCTCAAATTCTGTACTAGATGTGCCGTACAATCATACATGCACACCTGCACATATGCACGCGTATTTACCTTCACATATTCTCATACACACATTTACCCCCAAACAGTCGAATGTAATTTATTGCATGCCAATTTTGCGGCACCTCCTTCCTCCCTGCCCTTCTGAATGTAATCCAGGAACAGCTGGAGTTCGGTAAGTTGATGACAGGCCCGAAGCCCAAACACATTCACTCCGCTTAATGTAATTTCAGCTAGCATGCTGCTACTAGCCAGGCCCCCCTGCTGTCTACCTGATATGGCTGGCATGTCTGTGCAGCCTCACATTACCTGTGTAAGGCTCTCCAACCATCATTCTCAGTAAAAGCAAATCATGATCATCGCCACGCTCACCACCGCCATCAGTTCCCCCATCACCATCACTATCATTGTCATCATCATCGTCAGCATATTCACCTTCACCGTTATCTTCTATCGCAAGCATGAGGGAGCACTGATGTTTGGAAACAGACACAGGAGGGTCCCTCACCAGGCGGTCCCAAACTGCCAGGTTGGGTACCTCCTTCCCGCAGTGCCACATGGAGAGGATGTACTTAAGAATAAAAGATGGATTGTTGTGAAAGTACAAGAAATTGGGTACTTCAGATGTTGGGCATTTTTTTTGTGTGTATGTAGCCCAAATGACAGAAAAACAATTAGTCATATCAATGTCTCACTTAGTGAAAATTCTTTAAAACCCAAATGTTGCAACAACAAAAAAATGAATGAGCAAAATTGAAACCACATGTTTTTCCTGTTTATTGCAGATCTTAAGTGATTTATGGAAAGAGGCGTTGATCTTAAGCTGATGTAAGCTCTGTTGTGCAAAACAACTGGCTATGGAGTAAAACGCAAAATAAAATCTCTATTATGTTGAATCTTCTTTGCTCAAGGTGTTCACTGCTCAGACAATACCTAATTACAACAGCAATGCATAGTGTCACTCGTCATTAGCCTTCATAGTGAAGTTCTCATTTGTCTTGCATGTGACCTGGAAGGTCACCATCTTAGATCTGAAGCAGAGAGGGGCCCCTCTAGCTGGTAGGAATTCACCATCATGCTCAAGAACACTTCTGCAGTGCAAGTGCTTGCCAATAGAGTTTGACAACAGGGAGTCCACCAAGGGCAGTCTGACAGGATGCGGAAGTGGGGCAGGCTAAGCTAACTGCTAGTCCATGCTGACCGGCAGTTCCAATAACTCCGAGGGTGGTTTGGCGGCGGCCTCGCATAGTGTTGACTGTATTTTTGATGTCGTTGTGTGAAGTGCAGCGAGGCGTGTTGAAGGTGTCTGGCTGGGAGAGCTGGTTTGCATTGGCTGGGGGAGCCTGGTCTGCTGCATCCGATGGGCCCAAGGACCACGGACCTGCCCAGAGCTGCGCCCAAAGAGGAAACACCAAGGGTGGTCTGACAGGACACAGAAGTAGGGCAGGCTAAGCTAGCTAGCCCATGCAGCTGCTTGCCCATGCAGACCGGCAGTTCCGACAGTCATCCCGACTGGCGTTTGTTCTCTTGGACAGTGTTTTTTTTTGTGCTTAGTGGATATATGTGTTTAGTTTGAATATATGAGTTCTTAGTTTGGATATATGTGTTTAGTTTGGATATATGAGTTCTTAGTTTGACTATATGAGTTCTTAGTTTGGCTATATGAGTTCTTAGTTTGGATATATGCGTTCTTAGTTTGGATATATGAGTTCTTAGTTTGACTATATGTGTTTAGTTTGGATATATGAGTTCTTAGTTTGGATATATGAGTTCTTAGTTTGGATATATGCGTTTAGTTTGAATATATGAGTTCTTAGTTTGGATATATGAGTTCTTAGTTTGGCTATATGAGTTCTTAGTTTGGATATATGAGTTCTTAGTTTGAATATATGCATTCTTAGTTTGGATATATGAGCTCTTAGTTTGGATATATGCATTCTTAGTTTGGATATATGAGCTCTTAGTTTGGCTATATGTGTTTAGTTTGGATATATGAGTTCTTAGTTTGGCTATATGTGTTAAGTTTGGATATATGAGTTCTTAGTTTGGATATATGAGTTCTTAGTTTGGCTATATGTGTTTAGTTTGGATATACGAGTTCTTAGTTTGGATATATGTGTTCTAGTTTGGATATATGAGTTCTTAGTTTGGATATATGCGTTTAGTTTGGATGTATGAGTTCTTAGTTTGGATATATGAGTTCTTAGTTTGGATATATGTGTTCTAGTTTGGATATATGAGTTCTTAGTTTGGATATATGCGTTTAGTTTGGATGTATGAGTTCCTAGTTTGGATATATGAGTTCGTAGTTTGGCTATATGTGTTCTAGTTTGGATATATGAGTTCTTAGTTTGGCTATATGTGTTTAGGTGGATATATGAGTTCTTAGTTTGGCTATATGTGTTTAGTTTGGATATACGAGTTCTTAGTTTGGATATATGAGTTCTTAGTTTGGATATATGTGTTTAGTTTGGATATACGAGTTCTTAGTTTGGATATATGAGTTCTTAGTTTGGATATATGTGTTCTAGTTTGGATATATGAGTTCTTAGTTTGGATATATGTGTTCTAGATTGGATATATGAGTTCTTAGTTTGGATATGTGTGTTCTAGTTTGGATATGTGTTCTTGTAGTTTTTGGATACGTGTTTTTGTCTTTGTGTTGTACTAATGTGGGAAACAATATTTCATTTAATTTCATGTACACAAGTACATGAATTGAAATGACAAAGTGTTTCTGATTCCTGAACCTGGACCATCCATTTTGAAGATGCTGTCTCTGGCTGCTAGCTCACCCTGCTGCCCCAGTTCTCACCGGTGAATGTGTTGCTTCCTTACCATTTCCTTTCACTCTGGGAATAAAATACTTCAGATTAATACAGATTCTCATGGCTTTGGAGAAGCGGATACACACAAAAGTCTGGAATGCATGCATGGCATGTGGAGCACACAAAAACACATCGATGTTGTGTGCAAGTTTCGCAGCCATGCACAAACACACAGCTTACAAAGAGAGACTCTTAATCAGTGGTTAAAGGCTATGTCGAGTAGCACTCCTGTCGTGATCAAGTGCTCCTTGGTACCACTAAGGGGAAATCAGTTCTGGCAAAAAAAGCCTGGCATTTTACCGTGTGATGATGTGTAAGCAGATAAATCATGTCTACATAATTCATTGTCTTGCATGAGGATGACACATTAAGGCCTGAGTCCAGTGGCATAACAAGATGGGGAAATAGGCCTGTGTGGGATACAAACTCGTCCAATTATTAAGAGTTATGTTTGTGTTGGGGTTTCTCAGAAATTGAGGTGTAGGACTTTCAGTGTGCTCAACGTGACATGATACTTATTATTTTGTCTGCTTTTGCTCTTCTGTGGTATGCTGTCCATCTAGACAGATGTTCTTCATTGCTGGTTAGTTTATACCTAATGTTGTACTGCGCTAACTTAGAGGTTATAGGAGTCTACTACCATGCCTGCTTTATTTTCCCCCAGTGACCTTCAATAGGTGAAATACTAGTCCAAAAGTAACATGGAGACTACTGGACAATTGCCACACAGCCCCAAGTGTGAAGCTGGTGCCGTCCCAAAAAAGCCGGTGGATGTTAATTTCACCTCCACAAGAATATTGCCTGGTTTAAAATGGAGTTATAGAGTTATAAACAATAGAAGAGTGTTACTGTCAACTAAAATCAAAGCTAAATTAAATATGAAAACTATGTCGCTGCCATATTACTTACAATTTTAGCTACAGGATGAATGCATTATGGTCAGTAACTGAAAAAAAAACAATTCAGCGATAAACCTCTGCAGCTCTAATTTCTCTGAAATGAGATGGTGAAGTCAGGTTTGAACTGAACTGAACTGAGCTAAAGCAATAGGAAAGAAAACCTTTCTTTTTTTTCTTCTTTATCTTGCTTATCTCCCTTTTGTGTGGACAGAAAAGAGGTTGGCACTGTGGGTATGGTGGTTAATGGGGACTTCACTAAGCTGAGAGTTTATTAAATACAACCCTTAAACACGAATCCCCAAGATATGATTTTTCTTGAATATGGTTTTTGCAGTGTTACTTAAAATCAGACAATAAAATATTGATGTGAGGCAAATTATTGAATCTGTGGTGCTTTGTGTTTTTTTTTTTTCTTTTGCATAACTCTCATGCCTGCCTCAGGAAGGTTTGTCAGTGGAGTGTTTGGCATGCGGCGCTGTGCTGTAGGTATGCAGGTGTGCAAAGGCTCCAGTAGATTAGTGACTCTGTCTCTTGCAGATAGAGGAATGTCTACCTACATCTCCACATCGTCCCCTTTACAATGCCCCCTCAACACAAGAGAAAACTCGAGTTAAGAATAACGGTGTCCTCCTGACCTGGTTCCCCACTGGACTACCACTATGTATAGCAAGTCACATTCCTCACACACATATGTTGTGTGCCTTGTGCCTTAATTCTGAATCTGATCCTGTTGGGTAGTGACCTGTTGTGTGTCATAAGGTCTAAACCAGTTGCAACTGGAGGTAGAAGGTATTGAAATAACGGTATACCAGAGCTATAGGTATAGAAGGTATAGAACTGAAGGTACAACAACACTGCAAGAAAAGATTAAGCACAGAACAATGTTGTATTTATCTCATAGTAACAGTAAGCATAGCTGAGAGGGGACCCCCACCCCCCACCACCTTCTTTCTGACGTGGAGCATCTGCTTTCTCTATTATGAAAGGGAATCACAAGTTTGAACAGGCCGCTATGGGGATGGGTTTTTTTCTTAACTCCGTAACCTGCCCTACATAAGGGAATGCTGCTGTGTCTCGTCATTTCTGTGAAATCTGCCGAGGCAGGCCGGAACCAATGGGGAGCTCTCTATGGTCAGCTTGGAAGAGATTAGGATGCTGATAGAGAATGCAAATCATCTCAAGCCCTGAGCGTTTTCCTCAAACTTTCTTCACAGAATTTACATTTATTTTGATATAAAAAGTCTTTTTTTTCTCCTGTGACCCAAAATAATTTGTTTTTGTTTTTGTCTGTGCTTATTCAATGTAATATCCAAACAGAACATCTTATAAAGTTGACCCGCTTCTGTTTACATAGTACTCTGTTTGTTAAAAGACTAATAAGCCAGAACTTTAAAACGGCATGCTTTTGTAGCGAATTCGGGGGGCAGTCCGGGAACCGCCACAGCCGGGACGCGAACCCTTGTTTTCCGCTCCGCAAGCGACAACGTTAACCAGCCGACTAAAGGGTCCAATTTACTAGGCATGGACCAACGTGTCTACTTATCCATGCACGTCACGCTATATTATATTGTGTTTAGTGTTTTTTGATCAGATCCTTCACATGGATGGATGGTCAGTAGTGCGATATTTGCATCCCTCCTAACTGATCCGGAACTCCCAGTCCCACATTACATTAACCCAGAGCCCTAGACAGAGAGAGTTACATCAACTCCGTAGACGTCAATGGGCCAATTATTTAACAGCAACGGCGGATCATGGGAGCCCCGGATAGTTCCAAACAGTGCGCATAGAATATGTGTCACGTTGGAATATATCTATATCTATATATAAATGTAAGAATCTGAAAATATTGGTCAGTAATGTAACCGGTTATTTTCTTGCCCGGTGCGGGATTCGATACGAGGTGTAACTGCACCACAAGGCGACATCGCTAACCGCTCGGCTAAAGGGTCAGACCCGTTAGCTACGGGCTAACGTGTCCCATTAGTAGTTACAGCAGTTACCAGAAATCGCGGCTAATCGGCTCATTTAAATGACCCGCCAAGCTTCGTTTGGAACTATTCGGCGGCTACATGAACCACGTGACCCTCTCGCGCTCTGACCCCCCTCATTGACGCAACTCTCTCTTTCTAGGGCTCCGCATTAAGCCTTACGTAAGACCCGCCTCTCTTCTTCCTTTCTTGCAAGGGAACGACTCTCCGCTTCCGGTGCTGTCGCTCGCTTTCCGTCTCACGTCTTCCCCCCGGAGGACGGAAGCGCGGCAAACACGCAGCACAAATGCGCGGCAACACGCAGCACAAATGCGCATCCATAGTCACGCACGCCGTGCGTACGCACAAACGTACGCGGGCGGAAGTCGGGGTTGGAGGGGGGGGTGCCGCAGTCTCACGGAGCCAGCCAGGTCAGGCCCGACTCTCGGTAGAGAGCACACCCAACGTCGACGGGAGGTCTCTGTCAAACTCGCCCCCCGCAGACATATTTGCGCTCGCTCTTCCGGTCTCGTCTTTACCGGAAATCGCGGGTCAATACTGGCTGAGTCAGGAGAGCGCGTGGGAGACGAGGAACGCGAGAGCGGAAACGGCCCCGCGCACGACCAATCAGAGTCAACGGGGGGGCTAATCACCGTTGTCTTGCTCAATTCAACGCCCGACGAACTTGATATAAACCACGCGTTACGTGAGTATATGAAGTACCTCGTCATTGCGCGTGCGTGCGTGCGTGTGTGATAGCTATATGTTAGTAAGCGGTGGAGTTAGTCTCCAGTGCTGCGTCGCTTGCCTGCGGGGAAAGCTGATAGCGTCCTGTGGTTAGATCATTTTGCTCAGTGGAAAGCATCGAAAGGAGCAGCAACGCTACAGTTAAAAGCTCCAGTTTAAGGCTTTAGCCCACTGTCAAACCCCTCACATGTGAGCGGGGATCAGCGTGAAAGCACGGAAAGAAGACGAGAGCAAATTGAAAACAGGAGAGATTTACGACGGCTCCGGGCGAAGGCTTTGGCGGCCGGGTGTTGAAATACCCGCACGAAGGCGAGCCCGGTGGTTTTGCATAGGTAGAGACGCCCTTATATGGGCTCTGCGCGCGGAAGAGTGTGTGTGCCAGTAGGCCGTGTGTGGATATGTACAGGTAGGCGTGCGTGTGCGTGAGAAAGATGAGGTTCAACCTAGTCAGGGAGTAAAGGCAGTGGGAGGGAAGAGGGCCGGCCGTGGCAGAGGCGATAGAAATGGGTGGGCGAAGGAGAAAGAAAATGTCACTGTGAGGGAGATGGAGGGACAAGGCTGTGAAGGATGAGAAAAGAAATGCAATTTGTGCCCAGACAGAGGTGTAACAGGCCAATTTGTTTGTGGTGTAATGGAGAGAAGATGGATTGGCTCGGCTGATAAGCTGGCCTGGTCCGGTCCGGTCCGGTTGGGTGTGGAGCGTGCTGGGCTGCAGAGGGACGATAGAAGGGGTTCTGAGATCAAGCCGATACGACTCGGAAAGTAGTTAAACAATATGCTGTAGACACAACAAGTAATAGAACCCCCCCTTTTTTCCCCTCCCCAATTGCATCTGGCCAATTATCCCACTCTTCCAAGCTGTCCCGGTCACAGGGAGGGCCGCAGACTACCACATGCCTCCTCCGGTACACGTGGCGTCACCAGCTGCTTCTTTTCACCTGACAGTGAGGAGTTTCGCCAGAGGGACGTAGTGCATGGGAGGATCACGCTATTCCCTCTAGTTCCCCCTCCCCCGAACAGGCCGACCTGAGGAGGCACTAGTGCAGGGACCAGGACACATACCCACATCCGGCTTCCCAGCCTCAGACAAGGCCAATTGTGTCTGTAGAGACACCCAACCAGGCCCTGTGATGGCGAGGCGGCCTGTCCAGGGTGTCTCGCCGCCTGTCGCCCAATGACTGCTGGGATAAGCTCCAGTATCCCCGTGACCCTGAATAACGAGAAGTGGTTTGGATAATGGAATGGAGACGCCCGACCAAGCCGGAGGTAACACGGAGATTTGAACCGGCGATTCCTATGTTGGTAGGCAACGGACTAGACCGCCAAGCCACCCGGACGCCCTGCATACAATCTGCTTTTTAACAAGAAATTTTATAGTGACATCTTAGAAATATGTGTTGCTAAGAATTCATATAAAGTATGTATTTATGAACTTCAAGCATGGACTGAATTAATATGAAATCTCTGAACTCGAGTTGGACTCATTTTGAATGTCCCAGCTTGCATGCACGCTGACTTTACTGCGGCTCTCATATATAATATGGTCTGAGAGACGTCTGGGATACGTGAGAATATGAAGAAGAAAAAGAACGGAAGATTTGCAGAATCGCTACACTCGGTCGATGTCTTGCTGAGGATGGTTAACGCACGAGGAACTGGATCATTTGCATACCGGAGGCAAGTGTAATTGAAGATGAAAGATGCACGGGCAGCTTTGATGGCAATTTTATAATGCTGCAACGCGTTGCACACAGTATTCTGAATGTGAAGATCAAGCTGAAGATAAGACCCGGGTTCGCTTTGATAAATGAGATGCCAGAATTAAAAAGATGACTGAGTTTGCATGACGCTGGCTAGCGAAGACCTCTGCAAACAAAGACCTCTCTTTCATACGTTGCAGGAATGCCGCGTGGAAGATGAATTTATGCAGAACTTATTTAAAGGGAACCATGCTGAAATTATATTGAGTAGAAAAATACTGTAGATCTTATTTGCAATCCAGTTCATAATCTAATGGGGAAGTCACCCACTGATCAACCTGAACCATTCTTTTTGATTACAGCCATTCATATTAGGTCCTCAGAATATCACTTCTGCTGTAGAGTTGGGGTTTATGGGAGAGAAAAACAACTTTCTGCAGCTTTGAGATCTCAAAAAGTGAAGTGGAAATGCTACCCTTGTTTACCAAAATACTTAAAAGACGGTACTAGCCAAATGACTTCACGCTGAAATCTCCTTTCGGCTGCCTTATACCCTTAAGTCCTTCTGCAAATAACTGGAACATTGTCTCAAATCCCGTGCTTCGACAGTCTGTGGTGGGTCTAACTTTGGGTTTCAGATTGTAGCGTAGATTTGGGGCCTTTGCAGCAGCAGCAGCATCGGTGCGGACAGGCTGGTTGATTGGCAGCTGGTGTAACTGGGAGAAGCAGAAGACTGAGACCACAGAGGGGCGGACCACAAGGTCAGGAGTTGACCCATCAGATGAAGTGTGTGTGTGTTGTGTTGTGTGTGTGTGTGTGTGTGTGTGTGTGTGTGGGCTGTAGTGGGGATGGGGTGAGGGGGTTGATGGGGGAGGAAGGGACCTAAAGCACTGACACATGGTGGTCGAGAGAGAAAGGAGGGGAAGGGAGGAAAGAACGAGGGCAGGAAGGTGAGATATTCAGACAGGGGGAGAGGGATGAAGGGAGGAGGGGGGGGGGGCGGGGATGATGCTGAGCCAAAGGTTTTGACCCTACAGACAGTCTGCAGTTTCAGTCTGTTTGTGTATGCGTGTGTGTGCATGTGTGTGTGTGTGTGTGTTTGATTTCCAGGCTGTGGACAAGGGTTCTCCCTTTTGCACAACGTCAGTATAATTTCACATGCATATTTGCAATAGTGTTTGTATGTGTGAGTTGTCATGTACACACTCAGACCTGTGTGTGTGTGTGTTTTCTTTTGGAGAATGAGAGAGAGGGAGGGTATCTTAAGTCCAGCATTGGACAAGTTGTGCATTATTTATCAGCTGGGTTAGAGACCCCCCCCCCAACACACACACACACACCCCCACCTCAGAGAAGAGCCATCCCTCAGCTCTCCACCAACATCCACTAATCAGCGGCCAACACATTGTGCTCGGAGAGGAGACGTGTCGTGCTGTGTTTCCACAGTGCAACTGGCAGCTGGTTTTTGAACCGCCCGAAATATTTCCGCCCTGTATGCGGTGCCGCATAAAAGGTTGCAGTCTGTACAGACAGCAAGGGGAAAAATAAATAAATAAATAAATAAACCAAGCAACCCGACTCACTACGTCAGAGTGCGGAATAATACTGTGCAGCATTTTCCTGCCATTATTCACGTCTTGTTGCTCTGTTCGTCAAAATGGGTGAATATTTTAATACGTGATTCTAATCGACGTAAAACTTAAATATCATATATGGCGGCGTCTATCTCCCGCACACACACACACAGAGTTGTACGCGGACGGATGAGGAGTGATTACATCTCGGTAACTTTGCCCGTCTACTTAGCCGGAATGTATTGCCGCCGCGCAGAGGCCACAACCGTGATAGAAGATATTGACCACTGTTTTATTGATGACGGACACACTGTTCCCCCCTCGCAGCCATCTTTCACCCTCTGGTAATCGCCGCCTAGCACTCTCATCTGTCTGCTCCACTTTCGAATCACACCTACCACACATCTACCTGCCAACCTGCCTGTAACAGGAGCCCCGCTAATGATCCGGTCTGCCCTTGTTTCCCGGTGTAAAAATAGTCCAATACATAATTAACATCATCGCTCATAACGGCTCCAATAACCATGTGTCTGGGGGGCAGACGAGGGATGGATGTTTGGCTCATCTGATGTCAGAGCGTTGTTAGTCCAAAGACCACTCCATCATCCCATCTCCCCACTTCCTGCACAGCCGCCGGCACCTCGCCAAGCACCGCTGCAGCTCTTTGTTTGCACTCAATTTAGGTGGTTTGGTTGCCCATGCTGTTGTTGTCGTTCTGTGTGCGTGTGTGTGTGTGTTGCTTGTTTGTTTCTTAGTCCACTGTCTCCTTTATCTGTTTTATTCAGCCCTATTTATTTATTTATTTATTGGGGGGGGATTTTCCTCCCTTTTTCTCCCCAATTGTACTTGGCCAATTACCCCACTCTTCCGAGCCGTCCCGGTCGCTGCTCCACCCCCTCTGTCGATCCGGGGAGGGCTGCAGACTACCACATGCCTCCTCCCATACATGTGGAGTCGCCAACCACTTCTTTTCACCCAACAGTGAGGAGTTTCGCCAGGGGGACGTAGCGCGTGGGAGGATCACACTTATCCCCCCCCCCCCAGTTCCCCCTCCCACCCGGTGCCCCGGCCGACCAGAGGAGGCGGTAGTGCAGCGACCAGGACACACACCCACATCCGGCTTCCCACCCGCAGACACGGCCAATTGTGTCTGTAGGGACGCCCGACCAAGCCGGAGGTAACACGGGGATTCGAACCAGCGGTCCCCATGTTGGTAGGCTACGGAATAAACCGCTACGCTACCCGGATGCCCAAAGATATTCAGTCCTCTTCTTCTCTGAGGTTGCCTTCTTTTTGTTGTTCTTCTCCGTCTTCTGCCATTTTCCTTTCGTCGGCGTCTGTTTGTTGCGTTTCTCCTCCACCTCTGCTTTCATAACTTTGTCACCGCTGGTCTTTTCTCTCTGCCAGTGCTCTTTACCTTCACCTGCCCCTTACCTGCCCGCAACCTCTCGTCTTTCTTTTGCACTCCTTCTCATTCCCTTTCTCATTTCTGCCCTCTCGAGCTCACTCCCCCCCCCCCCCCCCCAGACGGTCTAATCCGGCCAGTAATCTGTCTCGTAGCGAGGTGAGGGAGTTCACTGTGCTATACCAAAGCCAACTGGGGTCCCTCGGCAGTCCAAGCTGTCCGGTCTGGTTTCTACTACCAGGCTGACTGAGACCAGCTCCGAGCTTGTTTATGATTCGTCAATCCGCTTCCCTCAAAATAACATTTCTACCCTTCTTTTTATTCTCTCTTGCCAGCATTGACTGTCAGCCCGGGCCGGAGGACCCAGTGAACCAACCGTGTCTCCAACTCCCTTTAAAACATGAGCTGAGCCCTGAACCGGACGAGGCCAACCCCCCCCCCAAACACACACACACACACACACACCACCACCACCCCCTTTTCTCATTCTCTCTCTTCCCTCACCCCCTTTCTCTCTCCTCGCTCCCCCGCCTCCCCTGTCACGGGGTCCCACTTTGATAGTGTTCCAGTGAGTTCCTCAGACTTCCACTTAGTAGAGAAAGTTCCAGTACAAAATACTCAGAGTGGAGTGGTGACCCGGTATTCCACCACTGAGAAGAAACTGCCAAGCCCACTGATTGAAACCTCCCCTCAGCCAGTACACCCCCCCCCATACCACCACCACCACAACCCATGTACACACACACACACACACACACACACACACACACGCGCTTTCTCCCCTCCTCCTCTACCTCCCCCCTCCTCCTCCTCCTCCTCCTCTGCTGCAGGAGGCCACAAAGGAAAGGTAGCGCTCGGGGAGTTAAGTGGGTGAGCTCTCTATCAGGATGCGAGGGGTGCTTAGAGCTCCCGAGCACGCAAAACAAACCTGTCTGCAGGAGAGGTTTGGCACACCATGACCTGACCTTGTGGTCCAGAGTTCACCTGCTCTTTTGACAAAGCACAACTCTCCAAAAAAATAAATTTCTTCTCCACCTCGAACGTCCTTGGCACAGAATAGTAACCAGGATGAAGTCCATCAGAGTCCTAGTGGGAGTTCAGCCATTTGTACCCACATAATGACTGATGTGACAAGCTGGAGGCAAATAAAAGTGCAGAGATGCTCGGATTTATATCTTCAATTCTCTCCAAATTCATCTCCCGGCATCGTGCAAATGCTACGGAAATCGGGACCGCTTAAAACCCTAGCAACATGGTCATGCAGCATCCTGTGGACTCTGACCATTACTGTGTGTATCTATAAACAAAGCCTTTGTTTGCTAATTAAGGGTAGGACCTCAATTCCTTTAAACCCAGCCCTTGTGCCGCTCTGGTCTGTCAGCCAATATGCAGATGGAGAACTTGGTGCACCGATTTGGAAGTGAGGAGTCAAGCTGACCTGTAGCCAATTTATCACATTTTCGATGCCCTATGACTAAATACACCGTGGCACTATAGGTTACTGAGAAAACTGTGTACCAACCCACCAAATGATGTCTCTGACAGGGTAAAGGCGTGAAACTTAACTTTTAGACTGATTTTAAAACACTCGCACAGCCGCACACCCACATGCACAGTCGTCAGTCCTCTCCAGCCCTGCAGGAAAATTGACGGGGGCCTATTCTGACGGCACCGCTTGCTTCTCTTGGTGAAAGTAAGATGTCGTGGGCGAACACAATGCCTTTAGATACCCTGTTCAGTGTTTCTGCAAGGCTATCCTTGAGACAGTGGAGAATAATAAGGAAGAAACAGACCTAGACAGGATGGCATAGGTCCTGTTCACCTTGTGAGTCCCTGCTTGAAAAATACAAAAGTGACTTGTTGTCTCTCCAGTTTTCTCTCACCGATGGCCCTCATGAACAATGACTGTTTTTAATTCTATTTCTTTTTTTTGGGGGGGGGGGTCCCCTTTTCTCCCCATTTGTACTCGGCCAATTACCCTACTCTCTGAGCCATCTCGGTCGCTGCCCCACCTCCTCTGCCGATCCGGGGAGGGCTGCAGACTACCACACGTCTCCACCGACACATGTGGAGTCACCAGCCGCTTCTTTTCACCCGACAGTGAGGGGTTTCGCCAGGGGGGCGTAGCGCGTGGGAGGATCACGCTATTTCCCCCAGTCCCCCCCCCCCCTCCCAAACAGGCGCCCAGACCGACCAGAGGAGTTGCTAGCGCAGCGACCAGGACACATACCCACATCCGGCTTCCCACACCCACAGACACGGCCAATTGTGTCTGTAGGGACGCCTGACCAGGCCGGAGGTAACACGGGGATTCGAACCGGCGATCCCCCGTGTTGGTAGGAATTCATTCTGTTTCTATCCATTTTTTTTCCATCGGTTACTCGTGTCCTAAGTAGACCCCAATGAGCATCCCTGGACGAAAAGCGGCAGGGTCTTTACCCAGAACTTGGTACTTGCTCATTCCTGAGAGTTGTGGGGGGTGGGGGGGTAGATCAGACAGTTTGTATCATTTGTTTTTTTCAGTTTCATTGTTGTAGAATAGAAGTGGCTCCCAGAGGGGTGACACAGCTCTCTCTCTCTCTCTCTCTCTCTCTCTCTCTCTCTCTCTCTCTCTCTCTGAGACAGTTTAGCATATGGATGCTAAGCGGCGGTGGCGAGTGCGTGCAGGTGCTCAGATGTATTGCGGCATGTCTGTGGGTGTGCGTTAGTCCAACAAAAACAATACGGTTCAAGACCGTCCGCCTGCTAATGGGGAAGCGTGGTGCCGGTAGACGCTTTGATAGCAGCCTTCCTGAGTGTGGACATCTGGATGTGTATGTGTGGTTGTTTGCATGTGCATGCTTTCACACGCACGCCCCAGATCGTTGCGGGAGATAGCGCCATCTGTTTGTATTATTCCACCTCTCCATTACTCCGCTCCCGGTGATCTTGTATTTTGGCCCCGTTTTACTTGAAAGTGGACGCCCACGCGTGCATACCTGCAAGTAAGCGTGTGCACGTGACACACGCATGGACCCACAAACACACACACACACACACACACACACACACACACATTGAGAGCGGAGTCAGTATACAGCGTGCACAGCATATTTACGGGAATATTACAAACCAAAAATAATGATTGCCCAATTATTGTTTCTGGTATTCATAGATTGCTCTTGAGTACGGGAAGTGTTCTCAGCTCTGTATTTTAAATGAATTATTTTAAATTTTAGTTTTAAATGGAAGGCCCTGGGTTCGAGCCCCGGGGTAGTCCAACCTTGGGAGTCGTCCCAGGTCGTCCTGTGTGTGGAGTTTGCATGTTCTCCCCGTGTATGCGTGGGTTTCCTCCCACAGACCAAAGACATCCAGGTCTAAATTGTCCCTAGGTGTGTGTGTGTGTGTGGGGGGGGGGGGGGCTGTGATGGTCTGGCGGCCTGTCCAGGGTGTCTTTCCAATGACTGCTGGGTTAGGCTCCAGCATCCCTGTGACCCGGAGTAAGGATAAGCGGTTTGGATAATGCATGCATGCAGATGTGCTACCATGTGTTACAATGTTGCTATTTCTTATCAGTAGCTGTACTTCCTGTTTCCTTGTGTGTCATTTTCCTTTGTCTGTCTTGCTATTAGTCTCTTTCTACATCTGCCAGCTGCCAGTCCTTCTCTCTCTCTCTCTCTCTCTCTCTCTCTCTCTCTCTCTCTCTCTCTCTCTCTCTCTCTCTCTCTCTCTCTCTCTCTCTCTCCCTTGAACTCAGTTCTAAAGCAGGTCTTTTTTATTTTCTCATTACTTGGAGAGTGTTTAATTGTGTATACTTGTACTCTTGTATATGTGTGCTGTGTATGTGTGTTTACATGCATGCATTCCTGCATTAATGAGTGTGTGTGTGTGTGTGTGTGTGTGTGTGTGTGTGTGTGTGTGTGTGTGTGTGTGTGTGTGTGTGTGTCTGCGTGCATGCGTGCGTGGATGTGTGTATGGGGTCATGTCCTGTGATGTCAGCATTTGTGTGACGTGACCCAGCCTCACACACCTGGGACTTCAGAGACAAAAGGCAGAGACAAGGGCAAAGGGTTAATAAACACACACACACACACACACACACACACACACGGATGCACACACATGCACACACACACATGCACACACACCATCTCACACACACACACACAGGTTTGCACAGCTATCCATATTAGGACATTGCATTGACTTCTACTCATTGTGGACAACCTAACCCAAACCATAACCATAACCATAACCAGTTCATGCCTAACCTTAACCCTAACCTTAACCTAACCTCAATTAACACCTTAACCCTAACCTCAATTAACACCTTAACCCTAACCTTAACCAGGACATCAGAAATTATATTTTGTCTCACCAGGTCCAGGCTTGTGTCCCATGAGGACTACTAGTCCCAGCAAGGTTAGTGTTTATGCCAGAGAAGGTCTCCAAAAGGTAACAAACACACACACACACACACACACACACACACACACACACACACACACACACACACACACAGAGTAACCTGCGTACATACTCCCAAGGACACTCTGCACACAGCTGTTTTGTACCTAAATGTGATCTTTGCTCTTATGACTAGTGTCTGGTACGGGTCCTGGTCCTGGTACTGGTGTGTACTGATACTGGTACTCAGCCTATGTGAGATGAGGACATGGTCAGGCGGTTTATTGTTTTATGGTATTTCTGGGAACGTGCACATACATGCGGTGCGCACAAGCCTGTACTTGTGGAGGGCACACAGACAAGAACACACACGTGTACCACAAACGAGGCCCGTGCTTTCATCCCGGGGCCCAACATCACGGATTAAGCGTGGCTGGGGCACGGAGGGACCTCCGTCTGTCTCGGTTCATATTATTCAAAGCTCCCCCCCCTCCCTCTCTCCCGCTAAATTGAAATTATAAACAAAATGCCTATTAAGAGCGAGCCGTCTTCCCTGGAGGAAAGAGGGGCCGGCATTTAACACGCACTCCCCGTGTTCAGCTGCAGCCCATTCAAAGAGCGGCACAAGCGAGACGACCTCCCCGAGAACGGCGCCGCGAATTTCTTGCGGGTGAGTTTCAGTCATACACGGTGAGGCGAACGCTTCATGGTTTATCAAAGCCGCCTTAGTGTTTATCCTACCGGGAGCCAACGTACACACTTTCTAATAACAAAGCCAGGGGATGCTTCCTCCCAACATGTGTACCAGAGGATTCATAAGCTACTGGATGTATGGGGGGGGGGATAATCGGGATGATGCACACTTCCAGTTGAGGTGAGCACATCTTATGGAGCACATGTGGTGAGACTGCCTGCGTTGAGTGATAACGCCTGGATACCGTACAGTAATGCATAGCTCGCTCTTTAATGGAGTAAGTGTTGAACCTCGAGTATTATATACACACACACACACACACAAAAAGGAGTCACATTTGGGATGCTGGCCACACAAGCGAGGCATGACTTTGTCATGTGGTGTGACTGTGATAATCTCACAGGCCTGACGGGTCACCGGTCAGCATTTAACACACTTATTACACAAGGAGCATCCTTCTTCACTGAGTCTGAGCGTAGCCATAGAAAATGCCCCCCCCCCACCCCTTAAAATGAGTCTCTTTGAAGGCACATGTCCTTAACTAAGAGCATGTTTAAGTAAGTCCAAGTGATATATGAACTGCCGTCTTTCAGTCTGTCATATTCTGTCAGTGTGTGTGTGCTGTGTTTGGATAACTTGTGGTGTGTCGGTTGTGAAATTTGAACCTATGAAATTCAAGTGGCTGAGTAGGGTGTCTGGGCTCAGCCTTAGAGATAGGGTGAGGAGCTCGGGCATCCGGAGGCAGCTCGGAGTAGAGCCGCTGCTCCTTCGCGTCGAAAGGAGCCAGTTGAGGTGGTTGGGGCATCTGATTAGGACCCCTCCTGGGCGAGGTTTTCCAGGCACATCCAGGAGACCCCGGGGTAGACCCAGAACTCGCTGGAGGGACTACATGTCCAATCTGGCCTGGGAACACCTTGGGATCCCCCAGGAGGAGCTGGAGGGCGTTGCTGGGGAGAGGGACGTCTGAAGTGCCCTAGTTAGCTTGCTGCCACCGCGACCCGACCCCGGAGAAGCGGCTGATGATGAGATGAGATGCGATGAGATGCGATGCGATGAGATGCAATGAAATGAGATGAGATGAGATGAGAAATTCAAGTGAAAAACAAACTGAAACCTTTCAGGGGAAAAAAATAAAAACACAACACTTACAATAAGCTGGTTGCACAAGTGTGCACACACCTAGACTAGTGCTTTGTTGCAGCTCTTTTGATTTTATTGCAGGACTCCTTTTGAGTAAGAGTTTATCAGCTTGGCGCATCTTTTTCCCCCTCTCTGCTGTCGGCGGCTTGGTATGCAACACCAGCACTTTGCATGCCAGTGTGTCCTTAGACAGAGTTAATCTGCAAGTGGAGTCCAGCTTCTCTTCCTGCAAAGGCAAATCTTTGTTAATGATCAAGAACCGCTTATAATAACCCCATCCTCTGGATGATCTGCGGGATGACAACAGCACAGGGTTTTCGTTATACATTTAAGGCACGTTGGCCCAGTGGTCAGCACCGTTGCCTCACAGCAAGAAGGTTCTGGGTTCAAACCCCAGGCCGTCCCAGGTCCTTTCTGTGTGGAGATTGCATGTTCTCCCTGTCTCTGCATGGGTTTCCTCCCACCATCCAAAAGACATGCATGTTAGGGTCAATACTCCTGTCTGTGCCCCTGAGTAAGGCAAGGGAAAGAAGAACTGGAGTTGGTACCCCGGGCGCTGCAGCTGCCCCCTGCTCCTATACAATAGGATGGGTTAAATACAGAAAACAACATTTTGTTTTAACCTGTACCATGTCAAATAAAGTGGTTAAGAAACAATGCATGTGCCATGCGTGTGCATGTGCAGACAGCCACAAGCACGCACACACACACACACACACATATATACACGCATAGTAAACGGTCCATATATCTCCCCATTTGTGCCGTTACTGTGTACACACCGAATCTGTTCTTTGCCTACATGTGTGTATTTGAGGAGTGGCTCGGGCGCGATGGCGTCTTTCACACCAAAGCCCTCCTCCGTGATGTGAGGAGCGGCCTCGGACATCCAGACACACTGGCGTTCTGGCACACACTCGTAAACCTTTACAGTTCGATCAGCGTCCCGCTCTCGAGGGGAGTTTATCTGCTGCTTGTAGAGGAATGTGAAATGTCTAACGGAGACGCTGTGCCTGTCAGCGGCACGCCGTGTGTCTCCGCCTGTTAGGTACAGCCGCCGTGTCTGTGTTGGGAGAGGAAACAAATGTATATCTACCATACAACCCTAACACTGTCTCTGACACACACACACACACACACACACACACATGGCAGTCCTGTCTGACTATCCTCTCCATCTCTTCCTCCCCTCCTGTCTGCCCCTCACCTCTCTCTCAGTCTCTTCCACCTCTCTTTGGCATCCCACATATGTAAACTGCGTGTACAGATAACACTGGTCAACACAATTTTTCTTGCATGGGGTTTTTCAACGGATTCTGGCTAACTTTTGGGTGCTGAATCCCAATCTGGCATTAGTTTTTGCCTATCACATCAGGTTTTTGAACTATGAAAAATCATTACACTGGTCTATAAAGATATAGTTTTTTTTTCTTGCATGGACTTTGGAAACTGTTTTTGGCTAATTTTGGGCCGCTGAATCCAAATCTAAGCTCAGATTTGCTCTGTCACATCAAGTTTCTGTGCTACCTGTATGCTCCTTATTCAGGATTTTACAAAAGTTGACCATCTAGTCTGGCAATCTTGGTGGGGATAAAAATGACCCCTATTCATTTCCTAAGTAATTTCATGCTAGGCTGAGTGTTGATTTATTCATTGTAATCATTTTTGCATCTATCGATCTTCTAATGCAACAGTGTTTTTTTAACTTCGAGTGTGAAATTGCTGTTTTCTCAAAAATAATGATTTTTCATAGTTCAAAAACCTGATGTGATAGGCAAAAACTAATGCCAGATTTGGATTCAGCACCCAAAAGTTAGCTAGAATCTGTTAAATAACCCCATGCAAGAAAAATTGTGTTGACCAGTGTTATCTTAACCGCTTATCCTGCTCTCGGGGCCGCGGGGATGCTAGAGCCTATCCCAGCAGCCATTGGGAGACAGGCGGGGAGACACCCTGGACGGGCCGCCAGGCCATAGTACGGCCAATTCGCCTGACCTACATGTCTTTGGACTGTGGGAGGAAACCGGAGCCCCCGGAGGAAACCCACGCAGACACGGGGAGAACATGCAAACTCCGCACAGAGGACGACCCGGGATGACCCACCAAGGTTGGACTACCCCAGGGCTCGAACCCAGGACCTTCTTGCTGTGAGGCGACCGCGCTAACCACCGTGCCGTGAAAGCATGATTATAAACAGCTTAATTTGCTTAATCATAAAGTGGAAAGATGCCCAAATAACGTCTTCCACAACACGTGTGGATGAGGAACGAACATGCGGGACGAGGTGTTTCACTGTCAGATGTGCAAGACGGAAGCATTGTGGTGGGAGAGGACTTGTGACAAGCGGTGTTTTAATGGGGGAGAAAGAGAGCAGGATCTAATTTCAAATTTTTTTTTCCCAGAACCTGGTTTCAATGTCAGGCGTAAATATGATCCAGATAAATCACACAAAGGTAGCAGTCTTGATTAAAGGCCCGTGTTAAAAGAGGGACGGTTGAGGATGATGCCTCTAATTGATGGCTTAAGTGAAAGCTCAAACTCATTATTCTACTGGAGAATAACTGCGCACTTGATGTCAAGCGTAATCTGCTGTTGTGCCAAACAAACAGTGTTTTTTTTAACTTCGAGTGTAAAATTGCTGATTTCTCAAAAATAACACTGGTCAACACAATTTTTCCTGCATGGGGTTTTTCAACGGATTCTAGCTAACTTTTGAGTGCTGAATCCAAATCTGGCATTAGTTTTCGCCTATCACATCAGGTTTTTGAACTATGAAAAATCATTATTTTTGAGAAAACAGCAATTTTACACTCGGAAGTTAAAAAACACTGCTGCATTAGAAGATCGATAGATGCAAAAATGATTACAATGAATAAATCAACACTCAGCCTAGCATGAAATTACTTAGGAAATGAATAGGGGTCATTTTTATCCCCACCAAGATTGCCAGACTAGATGGTCAACTTTTGTAAAATCCTGAATAAGGAGCACACAGATAGCACAAAAACTTGATGTGACAGAGCAAATCTGAGCTCAGATTTGGATTCAGCAGCCCAAAATTAGCCGAAAACAGTTTCCAAAGTCCATGCAAGAAAAAAAAACTATATTTTTGTAGACCAGTGTAACACGACCAGTATCAAGCCGCATCCGTTGGTCTGCCGTTTCCGTGAGAAAGAGGGATGGTGCATGAAGGGAGCAGGGATAAATAGCATGTTTTCAATGCAGGCCTGACTAACCAGGGAGTGATGTCTATTTCCCACAGGTCAGCTGACCCTATCTTTTCCACCGCCATGGCTATCTTCCTTACATCCCTGTCCCTAAACGCATCTTTCCCCTCCACATGGGCGAGCAGTTGGATAGAGGTACGAGTGTGCGTGTGTGTGTGTGTGTGTGTGTGTGTGTGTGTGTGTGTGTGTGTGTGTGTGTGTGTGTGTGTGTGTGTGTGTGTGTGTGTGTGTGTGTGTGTGTGTGTGTGTGTGTGTGTGTGTCTGATGCGGCAGGCATGACGAACATGATACATCTCATCACATGCTTCTCCTTAGCGGATTAACGGGCAGGCCTCCAACGGCGTTTATTCCAATGCTCCTGTGAGGACCGGCTTTGTGCAGGCAACGGGAAAATTCAATCACTGCCTAAAGGACAGGAACGGGTGGAATGAAATGCTCCTTTGGTCCCATTTCCCTGCTAACTGCTGTTATTCAACACTGCAAATGAGGGGAGCGGGCGATCGGGAGACCCACATCCGGACGCGCTGCCTTATCGGTTTCTACGTCATCGCCGGTGGACGAAGAGTGGAAAGATGGACAGGTGGACTGTCTTTTTTCCCCCCCGTACAATTACCCCATTCATCCGAGCCATTCCCGGTCGCTGCTCCCGGTCGCTGCTCCACCCCCTCTGCCAATCCGGGGAGGGCTGCAGACTACCACACGCCTCCCCCGATACATGTGGAGTCGCCAGCCGCTTCTTTTCACCTGACAGTGAGGAGTTTCACCAGGGGGATGAGGTGTGTGGGAGGATCACGCTATTCCCCCCACTTCCCCCTCCACCCGAGCAGGCGCCCGAACCGACCAGAGGAGGTGCTAGTGCAGCGACCAGGACACATACCCACATCCGGCTTCCCACCCACAGCCACGGCCAACTGTGTCTGTAGGGAAGCCCGACCAAGCCGGAGGTAACACCGGGATTCAAACTGGTGATCCCGTTGTTGGTTGGACAAATGAACTTGTCAGTTGTTTTGGACCATGAGAAGACCATGGTGTAGAAGTGGTGTAGAGGCTGTGTAGAAGGGGCTCATGATCAAGTTGATTCTTGGTAGAAATCAGTGAGATTCCAGTTATTTGGAAAACTTTGGGGGGGGTTTTTGTGGATTTTTTCCACCCTTTTTCTCCCCAATTGTACACGGCCAATTAGCCAACTCTTCCGAGCCGTCCCGGTCGCTGCTCCACCCCCTCTGCCGATCCGGGGAGGGCCGCAGACTACCACACGCCTCCTCCGATACATGTGGAGTCGCCAGCCGCTTCCTTTCACCTGACAGTGAGGAGTTTCACCAGGGGGACGTAGCACGGGGGAGGATCACGCTATTCCCCCCAGTTCCCCCTCCCCCCCGAGCAGGCGCCGGAACTGACCGGAGGAGGCGCTAGTGCAGCGACCAGGACACATACCCACATCCGGCTTCCCACCCGCAGACACGGCCAACTGTGTCTGTAGGGACGAGGGACGCCCGACCAAGCCGGAGGATATTTGGAATGAGAGGGTCCCAACTTGCCTTCAGCTGGAGACATCTATAGTGGCTAAGACACAACGTGTGTCCTTTAAAAGAAGAACGAGGCCTGCCGGCTTGTAACTAACGTGTATGATTAAAAGCCTGCCGCACTTAAGCCACAGTCTACTGCTTTCCAAAGCCTCGTTGATAGATGACAGTTAGTTCTCTGTGACATTGGTAATTAATATTAGGAAGGTGCGTACAGCACATAGCTTTATTAAATCATTTGTCACTTTAATTCGTCAGGGCTTCACCGTCTGAAAAAATTATCTTTTTACTAGCCCATTTTCATAAATCATATTTATGGGTCATGGTGCTACCTATTCAAACCATCTATCTGGTTTATTTAGTTCATCTCATTGTGTAATCTGTTTATTTGTCTCTCTACCAGTCTGTCTGTCCACGCCACTGCGTGTCTTTGTGGGTAAAGACACTGGGTGTATGTAAAGGCCTGCACACCCCTGTAAATCATGCCGGAACTTTTTACGCCTTTAATGGGAAATTTCAACCCGTGAAATTCAAGTGAAAAATCAAACTGAAACCTTTTAGGAAAAAAAAAAAACACAAAACTTACAATAAGCTGGTTGCACAAGTGTATACACACCTAAACTAATGCAGTGTTGAAGCACCTTTTCAGTCTTTTTGGGTAAGAGTCTATCAGATTGGCACATCTTTTTTTCCCCCTCTCTGCTGTCGGCCAGCTTGGTATGCAACACAGGGACTTGGCATGCCAGCGTGTCCTTAGACAGAGTCAGTCTGCAAGTGGAGTCCAGCTTCTCTGCCCGCAAAGGCAATCTTTGTTAATGATCAAGAACCGCTTATAATAACTCCATCTTCTGGATGATCTGTGGGATGGATGACAACAGCTTATGGCGCGGTGGCCCAGCTGTGAGCACCGTTGCCTCACAGCTGGAAGGTCCTGGGTTCGAACCCCAGGCCATCCCAGGTCCTTTCTGTGTGAAGATGGCGTGTTCTTCCTATGTCTGCGTGGGTTTTCTCCGAGGACTCTGATTTCCTCCCGCCATCAAAAAGACATTCATTTTGTCCGGGTAGCATAGCAGTCTATTCTGTTGCCTACCAACACGGGGATCACTGGGTCGAACCTCCGTGTTACCTCCGGCTTAGTCGGGCATCCCTACCGACACAATTGGCCGTGTCTGTGGATGAGAAGCCGGATGTGGGTATGTGTCTTGGTCGCTGCGCTAGCGCCTCCTCTGGTTGGTCGGGGCGTCTGTTCGGGGGGGGGGGGTAAGGTGATCCTCCCACACGCTACGCCCCCCCCACCCCCCCGGCGAAACTCCTCACTGTCAGGTGAAAAGTAGCAGCTGGCGACTCCACTTGTATCGAAGGAGGCGTGGTAGTCTGCAGCCCTCCCCAGATTAGCAGAGGGGGTGGAGCAGTGACCAGGACGACTCGGAAGAGTGGGGTAATTGGCCGGATACAATTGGGGAGTAAAAAGAGGGGAGAAAAAGTCCAAAAAAAGAGGCATGCATGTTAGGGTTAATACTCCTGCCTGTCCCCTGAGCAAGGCAATGGAAAGAAGAAGGTGTAGTTGGTTCCCGGGTGCATCAGCACCCACCGCTCCTATACAATAGGGTGGGTTAAATTCAGAGAACAAACTTTGTTGTAACCTGTACAATGACAAAATAAAGTGGCTTAGAGCCGCCACCGGTCCCCGTCTTCAGCAAGTTTGATCAGCTGAGCAACCAATCAGCATCGCTTCTCCAAAAGCGGGACAATCGCCACAAGAGAGACAATGACATGCAGAAACGAAAAATGACAACCTGTATCTGATAAGCAAGGGCGTAGGTTTGATTCTGACATTGGTGTGGACATAAAAGTGGTCCGTAGGTCCCCCCCCCCCCCCCCGGAAGCTGAGGCTTTTTGGATGTATGATAGACTTCTGATCGCAATTTCATGTCATCTAGAAGCTTTATTTATAGATATGGTAGCGAACACACTCGTAAAGGGAGTTTTTTTTCTTTGCTGTCGATATATTCTCAAGAATATATCAACAGAAAATTTACACTGGCGGCACGGTGGTGCAGTAGTTAGTGTGGTTGCCTCACAGTAAGAAGGTCCTGGGTTCGAGCCCCGGGGTAGTCCAACCTTGGGGGTCGTCCCGGCTCGTCCTCTGTGTAGAGTTTGCATGTTCTCCCCGTGTCTGTGTGGGTTTACTCTGGGTGCTCCGGTTTCCTCCAAACAGTCCAAAGACATATAGGTCAGGTGAATCAGCCATACTAAATTTTCCCTAGGTGTGTGTGTGTGTGTCGGCCCTGTGATGACCTGGCGGCCTGTCCAGGGTGTCTCCCTGCCTGCTGCCCAATGACTGTTGGGATAGGTAAGAGTAAGGATAAGTGGTTTGGATAATGAATGAATGAATGAATGAATGAATGTTCTTTAGACAATAATTACACTATTTTGATGACTACCTGTTCCCGGCAGGATTGCTTCTGTCACCTGATAAACACATTGATGCATGCCATATGAACAGTGAGACAACATGTGCCTATTCAAAGCTCTCATTTCAAACACACATTGATGAGCCATCGTTACGCAGTACATCATCAGCCTAACGTGTCACAATACTGAATCTCACCTGTAACATATCACCAAGTCATTATTCACCCATGACCCTGCCTCTCCTCTCCTGTCTGAGCTGCTGCACAGTCGGGTTGCTTCTGTCACCTGACAAAATAACATATTGATGCATGCCATATGACCGGTGAGGAAAAACATTCATAGCTCCGTTGAGTATTATTATGAGCATTACTGTTGACTCTACACATTGGCAATCGAGGGAATATGTACTTTAGTAGTAGTAGTAGTAGTAGTAGACATTTTGACTTGTTGGAAAGTAGCTCCTAATGCCACCTTTCTCTTTTTTTGGCTGTCGCCCTGACTGAGCTGAGCGTATCACCAAATTAGCCTAATTACCAAACACACACACACACGTCAATGCAACCTCTGAGAATAAAGGCCAAAGAGAAAGTTTGAGATCAAGACACGCCCAGCTACCCGGGCATAACCAGCGTCGAATCTGTGACCACTTACAGTTGCAGATGTACATGTTAGCCCGCTAAATAAACAAACCGTAGAGGCGAAACACATGAACCGTTCGTTTAAAGATGTTGTCTTCCTCACTTAGCCTACATGCCCATCTAGTTGACGCAGCTTTGGCACTTCTTGCAACCAGATGTAGCTGCAGCCTCTCGCACGTTAGCAAGAAACGGCGAAGCCAGTCCTATTAGTGATACTGGGTTCGGTGGGACGGACTCGCCGTAGAGAACGGGACCTGTCAACCTTTTGTGTACCAAATACATTGACTAGACACGGGCGGATAACAATGGTTGCGTTTTACTTTTTTGATCCAAATTATTGCTGGGGACGATTCAGTAGTCGCTGAATATTGGTAGGGACATGTCCCTACCGTCCCTACCAAATTCCACACCCTTGCCGGTAAGACAGAGACAAAGAAACAGACACTGACATGTGTTCAACGAAAAAATAATTAAATTAATCTCATTGGTACCAAGTTTAGGACAACAGTCGTAGTGATAAACGAGAAGACAGAAAAAAAGCAGGGAGGAAGGACTGAGAAGAAGGATGTAATCCAGAGAGTGTTAAAGGGAGTGTGTGAGGCAGATACTAGCAGTGTCTATGTTTGTGTATGTGAAGTTTCCACTTGTGAGTGCACGAGATTTAATCCCAAGAAATCCTGGTGTCTTGAGAACTGCAATTTATCGTAGTGCCTCGGGCAGCGGACAGGCTCTGCAGCCACCCGCGGACCCCGCAGTCATGCGTACGCCCCACGACCGAGAGAACAGCCAGGGCCCAAAGCACCGCAGCCCCAGAGGAATACCGAACCCAAAGGGGGGCCAGGAGCCCACGCAGCAACAGCCCTGCATGCCCCCAAGGAGCACAAACCAGTCCCCAAAAGCAAAAGCTTGGCCCGTACTCCCAAGGCGTACCCCCTCCACCAACCCGCAGGCACAAGGCACAGCGGCAGGTGTGGGACCCAAGCCACGGACGGCAAGCACAGACAGGCCGACCGGAGCCGGGCCCTGTGACTGACGGACTGATGCACCACCGGGACCACCCACCCAACGGGCAAGGAGGAGGGGCCCCACTCCCATCCAAGCCTGACATAGGGGTGAGGCCTGCTGGACCACCACTGGCTAGGCACCCCATCCGGCCACACACACTTAGCATACACCTAGGTAGCGGAATATACCTGACCCAGGCCACCCGATGGCCACAAAGCATTTGCTGCCAGGCTGAGAGAAAAACGATATGATTTGGTGAAGTAAATAAAAAAACAATTGAATAAACACATAACATTATAGGCTATTTGTGTGGTAAATACATTGAACTTGGCACGGTCTGTCTGTGCTACAGCTTCCCTCACCTTTCCCCCTCATGCCCAAAACAGGATGAGGATACTGATGTTTTTTTGTTTTGCCATTTTCCATCTTTATCAGATCGTGACAACCGAGAGAGACGGGAAAGGCAGCGGAGAGAGAGGGGATGACATGCAGCAAAAGGCCCGAGCCGGATTCGAACCAGCTACTTAGGTACTTAACTAATATTTCTTGGTCGTTATATGCTTTAGTGCGGCGGTCTTTTATTACAGAAAACAATCAAAAAGGAGCGGTCTTCAAAACAACGAGAATTTCCGGTTTTAACGGCTTTATTGCAAGTACAAGAAAGCCCGAGTCGACCTGCGGCGCAGCTGCTCAGCTCAGGCTCAATCGTTCACATTTAAACACATTTAACAGTACACGCCTTCCTTGTGTAACCAACATCTAACCACCAACATCTTTCTGACCACCAATACCTTTCTGACCACCAATATCTTTGCCAATATTTCTATGCTACGTGTCGTTCCTCCCACAAAGTGGGAAAAACAACCCTTATTATGTTTGCACTTCTCCGTCTAGGTTTGATCTGTCATCAGATACTTTGGTTTTTAACGGTCACTGTGACATTTTATTGCCCCTATGGACTTTCTGGTACTTTCCAAATTATTCATAACTCTTTTTAAATTAGGTGGTTTTTCTGTCACACAAAGATGCATGTCTTTCAATTCCAGGTTATCACAATAACCATAAAGCAGTTTTTTTTTTGCAATGCTTAATACAATCAGTCCTTTACCCATAATCAGATACCACAGTAATGAAACGTAAGAGAGAGCAGATGTGTCCTTTCTCAAAACAAGGTGAGGTCAATCCTCCCTTTTTTTTCTGTATCTTTTTCAATTTCACCCCAGTTGTATCTGGCCAATTATCCCGCTCTTTTTGAGCCGTCCCACTCGCTGCTCCGCCCCGGATCCGACCGACCAGAGGAGGCATAAGTGCAGCGACCGGGACAAATACCCACATCTGACTTCCCGCCCGCAGACATGGCCAATTGTGTCTGTAGAGACGCCCGACCAAGCTGGATCCCCCCTTCTACCCTAACCTTCTAATGGTCATGTCAGTAATAGGGGTTGTCCTGCCACCCTACCTCTCTCTCTCTCTGTTAGTTTTTGGCAAATCATCTGCACATAAATTGAATCCCTCTTACAATTCTTTTATTAACCCAGATTCTAACAATTATGCAAATGAATGTGAATAAATCCTCCGCATTAGTCATAGGTTCAATAGAAAGAGAAAGGGGGCTGAAGCTATCGAGTCCTCGCTGGCTGACACATCAGTCTCTCTCACTGCGGCTCAAGGGTCCTCCACTGTGGAGCCAACAACAGACTCTCGGCCTCCAGACTGTCAAGATGAGCTTTATTGTGCTAGTGAGAGTTTCACACATGCTTCTTAGCCCAGGGATCATGCTTTTTTGTGATAATGCAGAGTCACGGATAGCCCCATTATGACCCATGCAAGCAACCTGTTGCTTGTGTCGTTTAACAGTGAGAATCACATTCAAAACACACCTTCGTGGATTGCTAAAGTCTGAACGAATCGTTTCAATGAACTGATTCTAATGAGTCAGTCCACCCAAAAGAACTGCTCTCCCCAACACTTATGTGTGAGATCAGTGCAGGTTTTTCCTCATAAGACTCAGGCGCAGTGCCTAAGCCAGTGTTTCTCAACCCAGTCCTCAAGGAACCCCTATCCTGCATATTTTCTTTGCAACCCCGAATAGGTACCTGTTTGTAGTTATTCAACCATTCAGCAATGAATTTTGTCAGACGTTGCACACCTTGCATAATTAAGTGCTGTGAGATGATTGGTCGAGTAAGTACAAGCAGGGCTACCTGTGCAGGGTTACAATGAGAATCTGCAGGATAGGGGTTCCTTGAGGACTGGGTTGAGAAACACTGGCCTAAGCATTTTTGCACAGTGCTTTAACTGAATGAACAGGGGGGAGGGGGGGATGCCGAGGTTTCTGTACCGCTCAGGATAGAAAGGATAACATATTAACCCTAATATAAGACTACCCCCCCTCCCCCTGAAACTTAGGTTTTAAAAAGTGGGGGTTGTTTTATTTTTCAGGACTAGACAGTCACGTGTTCGTTCATTACAACAGATATATTCTTTTTGAAAGGAGAGCATACCAGGGTCATTACGGTATTTCTCAGAGGCGTCGCTTTATGGGTTGGTTTAGCTCTAATGTTGCTAGGCTGGCGAATGCTTCTAGTCCGTTTATATTGAGTCTTGTCGAGTCGGTCAGCGCTGAAAGTGTTTCATTGGTCCAGTTCAACCTTGCAGCAGTCTCTGAATGCTGCGGTAACGTGTTTTTGCTGCCACAGAGGAAATAAGTCCATGGCCAGTCAGTCGTGGGGCAGCGCCAGGGGGTTTTCCACTGCAGCGGTTTAGCAGCGGCTACGTCATTGGATGGAATCTCCGCGCGCGTGTTAGGGCTGGGCGATTGGTTCTCTTTCCGTATCGTCCAATCGTGGCTGCTCGAGAGCGCCTGATCATTTGGGGGGGGGGGGATAGAGACGGCAAACTGGTTTGTAGTAGTAGTATATTTATTCATTTTTATATATATATATATATATATTTGGTGTAGCGTTTTTTAAATTATTCTTGACGTTAGAATTTAATGTGGATTGCAAATTTTGAATAGCCACCTTGACCATTGCTCAGTGTCTGATGGAACTTTGAAATAATTGCACCTTTAAGCGTGCTCCGCAAGCGATACGGTTAAAGTTGCACGACTAAATATTTATAAAAAGAGTGTGGACATTTTATTTAAAATATTTAAACGTGTAAAAAAACCAATCTATTTAATAGTGTAGCGAATTCGGGGGACAACGCAAACATAGGTACTGCCGCGGCCGGGAAGCGAACCCGCGTCGCCCGCACCGCAGGGGATACCGCCTCGACTAAAGGGTCAGATTCGCGAACCAGCGGCCAGCGTGTCTTCTTATCCATGCACGTTACACCACCCCCCTCCTTCGGGAAGCGCGTCCCCGTGCTTAAGCATATCAGCTCCTTCACGCCTCAGGGCGCATGCGCTTCCGATGGCCTTACGGTCGCTCCATCCCACTTCTGACACCAATGCAGCAAATTCGGGGGACAACGCAACCACAGGAACTGCCGCGGCCGGGACGCGAACCCGTATCGCCCGCACCGCAAGAGGCATCGCTAACCGCTAGACTAAAGGGTTAGACCCTTTATAGTCCATGGGCCAGACGATATTTCGGTACACTCAAGGTGGCAAAACTTACTTATAATTTTTGAAAGGATCCATGTCTGTAGATGATATTTTGGTATGATAACCATTCCTGAGTGGCAGCTGTATCACAGTTATCAGCTCATGAAGTTAACCACCCGCTAAACTAAATTGCATTTTAGACGCTGGTGCATATCCTGGTTTAGCCTCATGGTCAGGACATTTTTCAATGTTCTATAATATTGTCTTTGGTATCATTTTAAAGGGGACCTTCTTAGCTTTCATTCAAGCCCTGTTGTGGATATTTCTCACAAATATAGAGGTCACTTGAGCTCTTCAACCCGTCAATAACACACATCTTTCTGCAAGTTTCGCCTAAACTATATACTTTCTTTTAGCCCTGTGGCATCTAGGAATATCAGGGACACAAAACACAAAAACTGGAATACTCACAGGACTGTAAAGATTCAGGAAATGTATAATATACCCATACTATTTCATTGTGTGAGGTGATTGTGAGCCTTAAATGAGAACTAGACCAAAGCCAGTTAGGTCACAAACTGGTCTCTATACATTTGTTTAAATACACAATCAAAATACATGATAAAAAGGAATACCATAGTGAGGTAATGAACTATTTTAATATTTTAAACAACATTGACATTTACATATACTTAGTCAATGATACATGTAATCCCATATCATTAGTGGGTATATGTAATGGTAATGGGTAGGGTAATGGGTATATGTGAATATGGTTACATTATTGTTATCAAGCTCTGGGTAACCAAGTCCAGAATCAACATCCTGTGCATCAATAGACTACTACCACGGTAATACCATCAGAATCATCACACTGTCATTCATCAAACTGCTCGTTTCTCTCATCATCTGACTGCCCAAGTTCAAAGTCCAGTTCTGGACCATCCTGCTGTTTTTGGTTACTGCAGGTCTGTAACCTGCACATGTCTGTGCATGGAAGTCCATTTGACAGGCACATGCAGCTTGGCATTTTGCATGAATGCACACACTTGCATGTTAGCATTTCCAAGACCACATCTGGTGCAGGTGGGGAGCGCATCCAGTAAATGGCCAGCTTGCCTTCATCGTCTGTCCATCCATACTCAGTAGGGCTTGGCACCACAGGGTTAGCCTGCAGACAGCACTTCCATATTGCTGCCTGATAGTTGGCTCGTTGAACATGTATAAAGAGACAGTCTCTACATGGTGGCAGCTGGCTGGACTCAACCTCTCCCCTTTTGGTGCAGAAGAGCTGGTAACGCAGTTTGTTCACCTCAGCAGTGCTGCTATTAGCAACATACATCCGACAGGTGAACTGCTCAATTTTCTGGAACAGCTCATCACTCACATTCCATGTCTGTCCCAGTTGACTAAACGTCTCTTGGCAGGAAGTGTGCTTTCTCACTATCTTCAGGGCATTCAGCTTCCCTCGCCCAGCGAATGCACTGACAGTGTCGCAGCCTGTGAAGGCATGTAAGCCAATTAGGCTGTCACAGATGCTGTCTCCAAGTGAACTTGCCAGTTTGGTGATGTCGACAAACCGTGTGCGGTTCTGAGTCCCACACTTCTGGTAGATGGGACAGGTGATGTCCTTCTGGAAGCCAAGACAAAGCACCATGACATCAGTGTCCTCAGCTGTGATGATAACTGACTTTGAGCCCGCATTTGCTGCATGCAATGCATGCAGGAGCAGATGGGTGTCAGCTTCTTCATGTGTGGAGTGCAGTTCTGCTGCTTCCTCACACCCATCTTCTGTCAACTTGTAGCAGGTTTCCTCACAGGTCATGTACAACACCTTGCCATGCAGCATAGCTCTGTATCGTGGGAGTTTCCACTCTTCCACCAGAAACTTGATGAGACTGGTCTTGTTGGAGGAACTGCACAGAAATTTTCTCCACTGCTGGACGTGGTGTCCCCCTGCAAGATTCTTGTACTGGAGAGTGATGTCTCCACCCCGGTTCAGTCGTTCAGCATCTTTGATCGAAGTCTGGTGATAGACATCAAAAACAACATCAATCCTCCCACTCTGTGCTCCCTCATGGAGGACCTGGGTCAAGGCTGACTCTGCCACCTGTGCAAAGGTTTTGTTGTTGCCATTCATTTTTTGGACCAGGCTCATCCCATCAATGATGGAAGTAGATGGGATTGGGATGTCTTCTGCAGGAGATACATTCTTTTCAAGCTCTCTTGCAAGTGCAGCCTTGTTTGTTTTTCGTAAGGACCCATCAGCATTTGCCAGTGCCCATGGTAGTGGGCCCAATGGGTAGGCAAGGACATCCTTCAGATTCACCTTCCTGCTTTAGGAACTCGCGGTAGACTTCAAATAGATCCATGATGCGTGTACAAGAGCTGTTCTCGAGGACCTCCTTCAAAGCATGCTGTGAGACTTCTTTTCCAAGGCTGTCAATGGTCTTCAGTGTCTCATTCAGGTGAACCATGTCATTCCTGTGAGTTTCTTCCAACCAGGACAGGAAACCATTCAAGGTCAGTCGCATGAGAGCCTCATACAGGAGCTTGTGTAGTCGCACTGCCCTGTTGTACTTGCGGCCATCCATAACACCAGCAATTGAGCCTTCTGCAATCATGCCAGACTCAATGCAGAGATCTTTGAGTCCAGCATCTTGGAAACGCTTTCCTATTATTGCCAGCAGTGTGCAGATGGTGTGGAATACCCCAAGCCTAACGATGATATCATGGAACTTGTCATGGTGTTTCCATGTGATCTCGACAGCCTTCGCATACAGGGCTTGGTCAAAGACACAGACAATCTTCCTCAGGCCTAAGCACTGCATGATGCTCAGTGACTGGTTAAGCACCTCGTTGACAGTAGACATTTGTGTCGCTGGAGCATTGATGGTAGGCAGATAGCCTATATTGTCGGGGATGACCGCCATCTCTCCTCGAGTCAGGATGTTGAAGCCTGTCCAGCTGCTGACTGACTGTTCTTCTTGTTGTGACATGCGTGCTAGGACCCAAAGAAGGTTTTTCTCTCTGGCAAGCTTAGTATTGGCTGCAGTATCGGCATCTGACTTTTTGCTTTGTGGTGGCCCTACCCGTTGTCCAGCATTGTAAGTTGGTAACATTGGTGGGGGTCCATCAATGCTTCTCTTCTTTGTTTTGGGAACAGTGGGCATGGGTTGGACAGGAAGTGGGTTGACTGGCTTTGCTTGCACAGCAATCCCATTGACTCTGTGAGATGTTCCCTCACCACTGACAGTTTCTTCAAGACGGTCGATATTGTCCCAGGCTAAAGTTGTGAATATGCCAGGATGGATGTTAGCTGGAAGGGCAATGCCACTCCCTGATGATGAGAGTTTCTGGAGACACAGGGCAGTGTTGATCTCTTCCATCTGTGAATAGGACACACTGTGACCAAGTCGGTTGAGGATGTTTATCAACTCTACATTTCCTGTCAACGATTTGACACTGAATGGCAGAACAATGTGCTTGGAGGGCTTGGTATTTCCACATGTCAATGCATATACTATGTCATGGCCAAATGACTGCAGAAGGCACTGCACTCTCTGGGATGCATGATCAGGATCATTTGAGCCTGTGAGTAGAGAGTACAGGAAGATAATGAGCGACTCTGGAATGGTAGGACATTCTGCTTCTGGTTTGACTTCAGGTGGCCAGGTTTGAGGAACATCTTGACTTTTAATGTCTGCTCTCAATTTGATGGCTGCTTTGGCTATAACAGCTTGTGCACTGACACTTTTCAGGGTCTGCAGCTCCCTTTTGAGAGACTGATTTTCTTTGGCAAGTTCCCTCATGGACAAGTTATCGGGATAGAGGAGGAATTTTCCTTTCTCATCAGGGAATATCTGCAAGGCTCCAGCAAACTCACTCTCCAGGTTTCGCCTTATGTGCTTCTTGGTTGATTCCTTGACTTGGGCAATGCCTTGGGAGTTCATTGAAGCTACCAGTCTAGAAGAGAGATCAGTCATTGTCATCCCTTGAGGATTGCCAAAAAGCTCCATCCGGATGAAGAGGAACAGCTCATTGTATGCCTTATTCACAGCAGCTTCATACTGGGCTGCAGCATCATCATCTTCATTGCTGGCAACCTCTCCTTTGGAAACCTCTTCTTTGGTGTAAAGTCTATAGCATGACCTGTGGTAGTGCCCTTCAGCTGCTACAAGGTCTCTACTCACAATGGCAAGGATTCTGCTGTCCCTTTTCTTTGTGGCTGCACTCCTGATCTTTGCATCAGCTCGCAGTTCTCGACACTGCACCAGTACTTCTCTCGTATTCTGTCTCTTGGAATATTTGCTGTTTTTCTGACAAAATATGCACTCTGCATCATAAGTCCTAGATGTACTTGGAGCATGTCGAGCTACTCTCTTAGATTGTTTCTCTTCAGCAGAGACACAACTTTTCTTTTCTTTTGCAAGGAGGCCATCAAGAATTTGCTTCATAGTGAAGATACTGCGACACTTTCTGTGGTAGTAGATTGCTGGAATCTGTCCCTCAGGAATGTCTTTTGCCAGTTTCAAAACTGGTGCATGATTTCGTATCTGAGCTGCCCTGAGCAGAGTTCTCCATGAGTCGACACTTTGTAGTGAAACCAGCTTATCTGTATCATCAGAACAGTGGATAATGCACTCCACCCGTGGGCGCTTTGGTATTGGGTAAAAACTTGCTTGTTCACCAGTGGCCATATTCAGTCAGTTTTCACCTGCCACATACAAACAAATACATGTAACTTAGGTGTATGAACACTACTAAAACAAAGTTTACTTTGCTTCACCAGCGTCATATTACCATTATTTATCTTACATAGCCACAAATAGATACATTACCTAGTTGCTATGCAACAGCTGTATTTTGTCCACATGAGGCCGCTAAAATCAACACAAGATGAAAGTTCCTCATAGCCACTTTAACTAATCATATTAACATATACATTAAAAGAACATGCTAACATTATGGGAAATTAGCTTACAATCTTCTCCAGAGTGAGACAAGAAGATAGATACCAGTTTCCTCTATATGTGTTTAGTAGAAAGCTATCTGGCTGCACGTTAGCCTAGCTTAGCACAATGAATGGAAGTACACAGTACTGGTTATCCTTGGTTGTTGGCCAACTAAGAACTGTCCCAGAGTTTAAGCTAGGCTAATCAGTGCCAGGGGTGTTGAAATGCTATATTTGTAAAAATCTGGGCAAATACACAATCGTGAGAGGCACAGAAACAGGTTTCCTGAAAGAAAAATGAAATAGCTGCTCATTTGGAAAGGTTATCATGTATTATTTTACTTCTGTTAGTGTACCAAATAAAATGGCACCAGTGAAGTTGTGTCACCTTGGGTGATATCGATATCTGGTCTGACCCATGGACTAACTGGCTTTGGTCTAGTTAGTTTCTTAGTAATAATGCCCTTCTAATTTAAGGTTCACAATCACCTCACACAATGAAATAGTATGGGTATATTATACATTTCCTGAATCTTTACAGTCCTGTGAGTATTCCAGTTTTTGTGTTTTGTGTCCCTGATATTCCTAGATGCCACAGGGCTAAAAGAAAGTATATAGTTTAGGCGAACATTGCAGAAAGATGTGTGTTATTGACGGGTTGAAGAGCTCAAGTGACCTCTATATTTGTGAGAAATATCCACAACAGGGCTTGAATGAAAGCTAAGAAGGTCCCCTTTAAAATGATACCAAAGACAATATTATAGAACATTGAAAAATGTCCTGACCATGAGGCTAAACCAGGATATGCACCAGCGTCTAAAATGCAATTTACTTTAGGGGGTGGTTAACTTCATGAGCTGATAACTGTGATACAGCTGCCACTCAGGAATGGTTATCATACCAAAATATCATCTACAGACATGGATCCTTTCAAAAATTATAAGTAAGTTTTGCCACCTTGAGTGTACCGAAATAGGAAATTTTGGGCTCTGGCCCATGGACTATTAGCCGGGCGATACGGGTTCGCTTCCCGGCCGCGGCAGCTCCTGTGGTTGCGTTGTCCCCCGAATTCGCTACAATAGCAATGTCCCCTATTTAAACGCCGACTCCCTTTTAAAAGTCTGCGCGTGTGTGCGCTTGGTGCGACAATATCGCAGCGTCGTGTTCCGTTTATCATTATCATCTCGTCTCTAATATCACAATCCAGATCTTATCCATAATGCTGACTACTCTAAAGGCGTGAACAAAGTTTTGGGCGAGCGGGCATATGGAGAACAGAGATGCGGGCTGTCAGATCCATTACAGAGAGAATCATGTACTTTTATTAAAACCGACTTACGGAGTGAATATGATGCACTAATTGCACTTTTATTCTAAGTGATTTAAGGAGTCGTTCATCTATACTAGGAACAGCACATGAGTGCCAACATGCGACTGCCATCACACACTGAAAATGTAATGTGACTATCCAATTCAATTCAATGTATTGTCATTAAAAACAATGTGCAGGCACATGTTAAAAATGAAACGAGGGAAGATATCCAAGACGTAATATGAACATTGAAAATAGCCTATTACTATTACTTGCCATCCACTCAAGTCAAGTCAATTTTATTTGTGTAACCGGTTATTTCTTGCCCGGTGCGGGATGCGATACGAGGTGTACTGCACCACAAGGTGACTTCACTAACCGCTCGGCTAAAGGGTTAGACCCGTTAGCTAGGGGGCTAACGTGTCTTATTAGTAGTTTACAGTCGTCACCCTCCCCGGAAGCGCGCCCTCGCGCTTTCTTATTCCCGCACTCCGAATAGACTTCTGAGGATCTGCACACTTCCGGATCCCACCGCTGCCACCAATGTAACCGAGGGTTTGTAGATGTCGCCTATACTGTGCGAAACTGTAAAATAACAAATACGGAGGTTCCGCTTTCACACGAGGACCACTTTATTTGGATTCTTCCCCCAACAGAACTCCACAGCGACAACGCTGCGTACAGCGCTTCCGCTCTCTCTTCAGCCTTCAAAATAAGAGCTCAAGGCATATACTCTGGCAACAGCTTATAACAGGAACTTAAAATCACTAACAGGCAAGTCCAGAAAAATAGGTTACATTTGTATAGCCCATGATAAGGAACAACTCCCTAAAAAAAAAAAAAAAAAAAAAAACCTTTAACAGGGAGAAAAAAAGGAAGAAACCTCAAGGAGAGCAACAGAGGAGGGATCTCTCTCCCAAGACAGACATTGTGCAATGGATTTCGTGTTTACACAATTTTACAGCATTGAAAGAGGATAACAGAATGATAACGGAGTTATAAAATATATGGGCCCTGTGACGGCCTGGCGGCCTGTCCAGGGCGTCTCCCCGCCTGCCGCTCAGTGACTGCTGGAACAGGCTCCAGCATCCCCGCGACCCTGAGAGCAGGATAAGCGCTTCAGATAATGGATGGATGGATGGCTGAAGAATATGATGAGGAGGATGCCAAGCACTGTCCAGATGTCACCGGAACAGCCCAGGACCCGAGCCAGGCGATCAGCATCACCATGGAGACAAAAAAACCCACATTAGTCACGAAGAAGAAGAAGAAGAAGAAGAAGAAGAAAGGGAGTCACGTCTGAGTGAGAGAAGGCTAAACGGGATAACAAAATCATATTGATTTATAAGATATATAAAGAGAAAATGTGATGAGGGGGATGCCAAGCAGTGTCCAGGTGGCGACCACCGTCACCATGGAGACCTGGAAGGCGGGCAGACTGCACGTGCACACAAGGGAGACTCACATCACACCATTCACACACACACACACACAGAAGAAGAGAAAGGAGAAGACATCATTCGGAGAGAGAGAATACATCGGAATACTATCGACAAGTATGCCTATTGTCATTACCAGCATGACATATACCGTTACAATAGCAGGGCTCCAGATGGAAACTATTGTAACGTCCAAGGATAAGAAGACACGCTGGCCGTTTGTTAACGAGTCTGAGCCTTTAGTCGAGCGGTTAGCGATGTCTCCTGCGGCGCGGGCGATACGGGTTTGCTTCCCGGCCGCGGCACTTCCTGTGGTTGCGTTGTCCCCCGAATTCGCTACACTATAATGGCAGCCAATGCGACTAACAATTATTTTGCGATGATTTTTCCCCCTGACAGTTGACAGTGGCCACCATTATTACACATGAGCAAAAAAAAAAAAAAAAAAAAAACCAAAAAAAACCAAAACAATGGCAATACATTTTGTGTGTGTCTACTGAACTCTCATCTCCTCTTGCGCTTGCGTCTACCTGACCTCTATCATGTGAACCCCTGCACGGTTTCCGACACATAAACTTCTCTGCACGCCTGTCCTGCGGTGGTTGAAGCATCGATTATACAGATGCAGTGGTTGAAAACCGTTTAACGGCACACTTATCGGGTTGAAAATGTGAAGCGTGGGGTCCGCGGTGGTGTAGTGGTCTAAGCATCGGCTTTGTGTCGATGCAGTTGCCCACTGGGGGCCGGGGGTTCGCGCCCCGGTCTCGCCAGATCCGACCATGGCTGGATTCGATGAAACGGCAATAATTGGCAGCGGAAAAGCAGCGGTTCGGCCTGGATCCGCCTGACACGGAAGTGGCGAGGCGGATTCTTCGAGACTGCCGGCCGGAGCGGTGCAGTTGGCGAACGCATGCAGTACGAGGGTGGGTGTTCGAACCAGGGGCGGATCTACAGGGGGGCAAGGGGTGGCAGCTGCCACCTCTGGGACACAGTCTTGCCACCCCATCAGATAATATGTTTTTAAAGTATATTTTATGTACATGCATGGTGATGGTATGAGACCCGCACCAAGCTCATCTCAAACAGAAGTCGCCGATTTAGAATCCCCCTCCCCCTCACAGGCGCGGATCTACAGGGTGGCAAAGGGGTGGCAGCTGCCACCTCTGGGACACAGTCTTGCCACCCCAGGAAAAAATCTCTTGATCCACCACTGGTTCGAACTAATATAGGGATCGATTGGCCACTAAATTGGGAGAGAAAAAGGGAAAATCAGAAATAAATTTAAAGAAACTGGAGCGTTAACTTTATGAACGGTGTTTAATGTAGTTCGACGGAGTTTGAATTCAGAAGTTGGATGGAGCCAGGGTTCAATTTATGGGGGGAACTAAGGGGAGCTCGACTGAAAGCCGATTTCGAGAAATTTAAGTCAACTCAATTGTATTTGAATAGCCCAAATTACAAATTTGCCTCAGGGGGCTTCACATAAATACAACATCCTGTCCTTAGACCCTTGCATGGGATAAGGAACAACTCCCTAAAAAAAAACTTTTAACAGGAAGAAGAAATAGGAAGAAAACTCAGGGAGAGCTTTTGGAATTATGGCCAAACAGTTCAACGTTGGTCTCATCAAACCATAACATTTTCCCACATGGTTTTGGGGAGGGGAGGGGGGATGTGTCTTTTTGCACAATGTAGCTGGGCTTGGATGTTTTTATTTTTTTCCTTTTCAAAGACTTCCGTCTTGCCACCTTATCCCATAGCCCAGACACATGAGGAATACAGGAGATTGTTGTCACGTGTGGGGAGCAACCAGTACTTGGAAAAATTCCTGCAGCTCTGTAATGTTGCCTGCCCTAGGCCTCTTGGCAGCCTGCCTGGTGAGTTTTCTCCTTGTCTTCTCATCAATGTTATAGGGACATCCTGTTCTTGGTAATGTCACTTGTGCCATATTTTCTGCACTTGTTGATTATTGTTTTCACTGTGTGCCATTTCTCCACTTGTTGATTATTGTCTTCACTGTGTGCCATTAGATGTATCTAATACCTTGGAAATTCTTGTGTACCCCTCTCCTGATTGATACCTTTCAACAATGGGATCATGTTCATGCTTTGTAAGCTCTTGTGGACCATGGCTTTTGCAGTTGGATGCAACCGAGATGTCAGAAAAATCCTACAGGAACAGCTGAATTTTATCTGGGATTGATCACAGTCACTTTAATTGATGGTAGTTGTATACTAAGTACTATTTAACATGGATTTTTTGAGTGATTGTGTAGGAAATGCTCCAGCATCCCCGTGACCCTGCGAGCAGGATTTATATTAAGTGGTTTGGATATTGGATGGATGGATGGAGGAAATGTATGATTGGGGAGACTGGATGTATCTTTTCACATAATTTAGCTGGCATGTGAAAAGGCTTCTATCTTGCCGCCCTACCCCATAGCCCAGATAAATGAAGAATACTGCAGATTGTTGTCACATGTAGGGAGCAACCAGTACTTGCCAGAAATTCCTGCAGCTCCTTTAATGTTGCCGAAGACAGCTTGGCAACCTCCCAGGCCAGTTTTCTCCTTGTCTTCTCATCCATTTTGGAGGGACATCCTGTTCTCGGTAATGTCCCTGTTGTGCCATATTTTCCCACTTATGGACATTTGTCTTCACTGTGTTCCATGGTCTAGCTAATGCTTTGGAAATTCTTTTTTACCCCTGTTCATGCTTTGGAAGCCCTTTGTGGACCATGGCTTTTGCAGTTGGATGCAACAAAGAAGATGTCAGGAAAATCCTACAGGAAAAGCTGAAGTTTATTTGGAGTTAATCATAATCACTTAAATAGATGACAGGTGTATACTGCTACATGAGTTTGAATGTGATTGATTCATTCTGAACACAAATATAAAAGGGTGTGCACATTTGTGCAACAATGTTATTGTAAGCTTTGTATGTTTCCCCCTAAACTGTTTCTGTTGTTTTTTTACTTTATTTTTATAGGTTGCAACTTCAAATTAGGGGTGGAAAGAGTTCTGACATGATTTACAATGGTTTCATTCTTCTTCTTTTTCTTTACGTCACAAATACCTGCCTGTGGCAAGTTGTTGCCCTTCTTTTAAGGTAGTCCCTTCTGGTTACAGCTATGCCTGATCATGCCTGCATAGTGGCAGGCTTGGATCTATTGAGTCATGCCACTGTATGTTCAAGAGACACTATGCCCTGGTGGGTCACCACCCAACAGTGAATTAAAGGAAGGTTGGGGACAAGCCATAGTATCACTATAGCCTTTTTTTCCTTTTTGCTGCAGTAAGGCTCGTCAGCATTAGTCTTAGCTGATTTAAATTGAGAGACAGGGATGAATCTTCACTGAGCAGACAAAAGGCAAGGATCAGGCCCGTCCTCCACCGAGTGAGTGATCGTGCATTTGGGGACAAACGATGCAGCTCATCAGCAGTCTGCATTAACCAAAAAGGATCTTATTGACCTTTTCAGCCTTTTAAGTACTTGTGGAAAGTCTGTTTTTATTTCAGGTCCTATTCCGACACTGGCCCGTGGAGCAGCCAGGCGTTTCAGCAGAATCCAGCAGAATCCTCAGCCTGCACAGGTGGCTCATCCCTGCCTGCAGAGCTCAAAATATAGGTTTTATTGATAATTTTAACCTGTTTTGGGGTCGTTTCTCCCTCTTCAGAACTGATGGGAGTGCACCCGAACAGGCTGGGGAGCCGGATGCTAGCGGCTAACCTGCAGCACACCCTATAGTCCTCTCCATGTGACTGACTGTTTACATCCCACACTTCCCTCCCAGAACCTCCGTTTCCGCCTATGATGGCACCCCGATAAAGAAATTCTAAGTAAATACAAATCTCATAAATATAAATCTTCAATTTGTCGGAGCTAGCATGCTGTTTCCGCGCTCCTGTTTCACAGCAATTTGTCGGGCGTTGTCTCGGCTCCGGGGCCTATTATAAGCGTTTATGTAGGTCTATAATTTATCCACGATGAGAAAAACTGTCACAAGCTGTTACGTCACAAAAAGTGCATACCTCGTTCAACCAAATCCCTCGGGATTGCAAGCGTGCATAAAACACACCAAACCTTTCGGAATGCGTAGAACAACAGAATCCTTAACAATCAATGCCTTTAATTAAGCCGAAAGACACGTGTACCCGGTTATTTTCTTGCCCGGTGCGGGATTCGATACGGCCTGTACTGCACCACAAGGCGACGTCACTATCCGCTCGGCTAAAGGGTCAGACCCGTTGGCTAGGGGCTAACGTGTCTTACTAGTAGTTTACAGTCGTCACCCTCTCCCTCTCCCGCTTTGTTATTCCCGCGCTCCGAAGAAACTTCTGAGGATCTGCGCACTTCCGGATCCCACCGCTGCCACCAATGTAACCGGTTATTTTCTTGCCCGGTGCGGGATTCGATACGGTGTGTACTGCACCACAAGGCGACATCGCTAACCGCTCGGCTAAAGGGTTAGACCCGTTAGCTAGGGGCTAACGTGTCTTATTAGTAGTTTGCACACGTGTTTGCAGCGCTATGCCGCCCATCTCAGGCGAGAACGGAGAAATGTCTGGCTGAGTCCTTCCCGAGGCATGTGTGACGAGCATACTGTAACGTGCATGGATAAGTAGACACACTGGCCGCTGGCTGGCGGGTCTGACCCTTTAGTCTAGCGGTTAGCGATGCCTCCTGCGGTTTGGGCGATACGGGTTAGCGTCCCGGCTGCGGCAGTACCTGTGGTTGCGTTGTCCCCCGAATTCGCTGCATTGGTGTCAGAAGTGGGATGGAGCGACCGTAAGGCCATCGAAAGCGTAGGCGCCCTGAGGCGTGAAGGAGCTGATATGCTTAAGCGCGGGGACGCGCTTCCCGAAGGAGGGGGGTAATGTAACGTGCATGGATAAGGTGACACGCTTGCAGGCGGGTTTGACCCTTTAGTCGAGCGGTTAGCGATGCCTCCTGCGGTGCGGGCGATACGGGTTCGCTTCCCGGCCGCGGCAGTTCCTGTGGTTGCGTTGTCCCCCGAATTCGCTACAATACCATTGACCGCTTCTTTCACTGCCGACTGGATAAACGTGCTGAGGTCACGCTGCTGTTCCAGCGACGCGGCTTTAACGACATTAGCAATGACGTCATCCAGATCTACAGGCACCGTAAGCATGGGTTTAGTTCTTTAGCAGCAACATACTCCCGCCTTCTCGTTTGCCATGGGCTTTTCTTTTGGATACCCCCCTTTTTCCCCCCTCCCCAACTGTACTTGGCCAATTACCCCACTCTCTCGCTGCTCTACCCCCTCTGCTGATCCGGCGAGGGCAGCAAACTACTACATGCCTCCTCCGATACATGTGGAGTCGCCAGCCATTTCTTCTCACCTGATAGTGAGGAATTTCGCCAGGGGGACGTAGCACGCGAGAGGATCACGCTATAGCTTGTTTGCATATGACGCGCGAACTGTAGGTGGAGGGCAGGAAGTGATTTTCTACATAGGAAGTACGGTAGAGGCTAGTTCCCATCGATGCAGAGAACGGTCAACTGAGCATGCGCAAGTACTCGTTGCCTCCGTTGTTTGGGTAGGTTAAGGTTAGGGTTAGGGTCGGGGTTAGGGTTAAAGTTAGCTAATCAGACGCAGAGTAGGGGTGGGTCTTCCTAGAATCCTAGCGCCTGGATGCTACGCGGGGCGTGCGGAGGCGCGGTAGAGGCGTTTCGCGCATGCTCAGTCGACCGTTCTCTACTCCATTTCCGTTCTCTGCATCGACGCCTAGCCTCTATCTAGGAAATACTATGACAAACTCTCAAAATGCCGGTTGCTCACGTCGATTAAACCGAGAAACTACGAGGAGTGTTTATCGAGTACCAAAAGGTGTTGTTGGTTAGGGGTGGAAGTACAAGAATCGACCGAAGACGCCGGAAAAAATGGCTCGCGAACCGTCGTCTGCGGTCGGGAGGAGCGGAGTCGGATAGCTACTGCCTCGATAGCAGGCAAGTCTTTCAATTAAGTTAAAAAAACAATCACTCTTCATAGTGTAAACTACTAATAAGACACGTTGGCCCCTGGCTGGCGGGTCTGACCCTTTGGCCGAGCGGTTGGTGATGCCGCCTTGTGGTGCAGTACACCCCGTATCGAATGCCACCAATGTAACCGGTTATTTTCTTGCCCGGTGCGGGATTCGATACGGGGTGTATTGCACCACAAGGCGACATCACCAACCGCTCGGCCAAAGGGTCTGGCCTTTAGTCGAGCGGTTAGCGATGTCTCCTGCGGTGCGGGCGATATAGGTTTGCTTCCCGGCCGCGGCAGTTCCTGTGGTTGCGTTGTCCCCCGAATTCGCTACAATATTGTAACGTGCATGGATAAATAGACACGTTGGCCCTTGGCAAACGGATTTGACCCTTTAGCCGAGCGGTTAGCGATGTCGCCTTGTGGTGCAGTACACACTGTATCGAATCCCGCACCGGGCAAGAAATTAATCGGTTACAATGACATAAGGATCATGTATAGCATATCTTACTTTCTGTTTATACCTTCTACTCCTGTATTTTCACAATGTGTGTCTGGTGTGTGCTGTGTGTCTGTGTGAGAGTCTATAAACGGCCAAACTAAAGCGCTTGGGGCCTTGATTCTTTTTGGAGGTTATTGGGGATGATCAGAGGGCATCTATAAAAAATAGCAGAACATTAAAATTATGCATAATTAATTATGCGTAAATATGCATAATATGCATTTTTCTAAAAATGGCTAAAAACCAGTTTTCTCGGCATTTCAGATGATGCTGAGCATCTTTGATTTTTTTCATCTATATAACATTTTTTTTTCTGGGACTTGGAAATGTTTTGGCATTATGCAAAATAAGTGCATTTTTGCAAAAATGCACTTATGATCCTCATTTTTTTTTGGAGGTGCTAGGTATTGTTCCAGAGAGGACCAGAAAAATAGCAGAACATTAAAATGATTATAATAATTATGCATAATTATGCAAAATATGTATTTTCTAAAAATGGCTAAAAAACACTTTTCTCGGCATTTCAGATGATTCTGAGCATTTGGGGGGAGGGAGTTGGAGTGGGGGGGGGGTTAGGGGCAGGGGGAAGGCGGTTGGCTGGAAGGATGAAGAGGAGGGAGATTTAGACGGGTGGATAACCAAACCGCTACATTGTAGCGGGGTTCTTCTAGTTCTCTCATAACATCGTCTAAACTAGCACAGTTCGGGCTAAACTAGCTCCAACTCGTCCATTCTGCTTGTCACTTCCTGCCCTCCATCTGAATCTCGCGCGTCATCAGAATCACGTGACTGCGAACACGCTACCCCCCTCCCCGACCGGGCACCTCGATCGACCAGAGGAGGCGCTAGTGCGGTGACCAATTGTGTCTGTAGCAAGCCGAGGGTAACGTGGGGATTCGAATCACCGAGCCCCGTTTTGGTAGGCAACGGAATAGACCGCCATGCCACCCGGAGGCCCTCGCCGCTGGTCTTTCCTGGGGAGAAAGTGCTGCGATTTGTTATCGAAGTTGGTGGGAAGAGTAAATGGAAAAAAAGGAGTCTAGGAGCTGTTGAGGATCAGCTAGCGAGGTACGCGTGCATCGCAGTCGAGCGCCACCCGGAAGTCCCTAACTCTCCGCTTGCAGCAGAGGTTAATCCACACCCCACTACCACGCTGCCATTTTAACAGGGGTTGTGTAGACTTTTTATATCAGTTGTGTATGTGTGTGTATGAATTTGGTTATATGTGCTGGAGGGCATTGATGCATGCATACCTCTGAGCAAGTGCTTGTGTGTCTGTCTGCTATGAGAGGGAGAGCGAGAGAGAGAGCGAGAGAGAGAGATCGTTGGGGAAAGACAGGAGGTAAACTAAAGCTGCATGACGAGGACATCATGGCACAAGGCCCCGAATGGGAGCAGCGGTCCAAACACAGATACACCATGTCTGAGCAGACAGAGAGGGGTAGGGTATATTTCCCCATGGAGGCAGGCCTGGGATGCTGGACAGCTGAACACACACACACACACACACACACACACACACACATACATATGCTAGCAGGCCGGGCGAGCGAGCAAGTGAGGGAGTATGCACTTTGACATATGGAACTGTTCGTCACACCACACAAGTGCATTTTTCACAGACACATGCACATGTAAATTCAAACATGAACAGACACACATAGACACACGGTGTGCCAAATACATTTGCAAAGTGCCCCCCCCCAGCAGCATGCGCGCACACACGCACACACACACACACACACACAGATGAATAAATACATTCCAAAAGGATATATCAAAGGGCGTGATGTTCTGTTTCCATCACAGAGAATCAAATTATGCCTCGACACTTTTAATTTTAACTCGGCACAAAGCCCTGCATCAAACGTACACAGGTCATATGAGGAGAGAGAGTTTAGGTGAGTGGAGCGGATTGCTGTCCTTTCCATCCTTTCCTCGATTTCCCTCACGCTCCCTCTCTTTCTTTACCACCAGGGAACGAGGAGGCAATAAAAAAAGGAAGAGGAGCAAACATCAGTGCCGAGGCAGGGTTATTGGATATGCACATGATGCCTGAGTGCTTACAGAGCTCCCCCAGGCCAGGCCGATGTCAAGGATATGCGTGGTGTGGGTATGTGTTACCGTTTTCTCTGTCACAAGCTGGCTGACATATCTAATACATGTCCTGTGATGGCTGCGCGTGAAATTGATGGAGAGCTGGATAGATGAATAAACGCCGCACACCGCAGGGTCCACAAAGAGACAAAAAAACCTAAAGAAGAGGTACTCGTGATGCAAGTGATAATTACACAGGAAGTGGGGGGGATAATTATCCATTTATTCAATTGCCTTTGAAGTAAAGACTATTGTAGGACATGCTTCACCCCGAAGAGCATTTCTTGTGAACAGGAAGTAGATGTGATTGACAAGGCGATGAAATGGTACACACCACAATTTAATTTACAATTTACATACTAGAGTGTTGAAATGGCGATGTTTCATGTGACTCTATTCAAAAGCTCATCCGCATTTATGGAGGGAGCTAACAGCTATCTCTTGCAAAGAAAGATCCTTACAAAATAAAATCTTACACTTACAATGGACTGTTCCCCACCCACAGGGATAGGCGGTAAGGAGGCAGAGAGGGTTGTGACCGATCTGTTGTTTCAGATTGGCATCTGTTATCCCTGAGGGTAAGTTTGAGAGTGTGTTGAGTGGAACAGCAGTTAAAGTACCTGAGTGGGAATTCTGTAGATGCGTCTGAGACAGTTCTGTTACTAATTTGTCGCACATTCGATTTTGCCATTGCGAAGGGGGGAAGGCCAGCGCCGCATGGATAGAAATGAAGATCGATCCCCCACAGTTGGCAAACTTTTTTCATGGAGACCTCAAAATAGATATAGCATTTTTGCCACAGAAAAAACCCCCAGCTGTGTGGGGTGGGGTGAATGCACTTTGGGAACCACTCAGCCCTTTGAGATGCTCACAGGCTCGAGCGGAAGTTCTCTGACAGAAAGGGTATGTCAACGTCATCTGCATTGATCGGTAAATACTTGATGTGTTTGATCTTGGATGAGGGTCACAGGTTAAGGTTGGAGTTAAGGTTAAGGTCGAGGGGTTACATCTTTTTTTTTTCCCTGCCTCAGCTCACAGACATTCATCCATCCATTCTTTTGTGCTCAGAAGGAGGGGGCTAGTTGGGGTGACTGAGGTCAGCGCAGAAATCGACAATGTGAAACAAGTATCTGGGGCGGTAAAGTAAACAGCATAGCCACACACCCTCGAGTCCGGCAACAGACTCCAATTAGCTGTGTATGGCTGCTTTATGGGCCTCGATGGCTCTCCAATGGATGACGTGCTGCATGCAACTGACAGGGAACAAGACAGATCAAGCAGGGTTGGCTGACAGGATGGGATGAAATGCTACTCATCCCAGTCGATGCAATCTTTATCGACCAGAGAAAACAGCCATGTCAATGCACTCTCTCTGATTAGCCAACCTTGTTATTGATGGTATTGACTACAGACTAAGAGCATCACAAGCACCAGTCATATAGGTCATGAATAAGAAGAGGAGACTGATCTTCGTTGCTTTGAAACTGGGTGGGGGGCTGTTAACAAAAGGTACATAGAATCCCCATAAATACTTGACAGCTGCGCACGATATAGTAATCTGAGGTACTCTGAGATCTGTTTGCAGGCATCAGGTATGGGCGCAAGTCCATGAATACTGGAATGGCATCCAGTGCTTTACCTGTGCCCCCGCTCATATGGTTAGTGGTTGTGTCAGGAAGGGCATCCGATGTAAAATTTTTCCAAATTAGTATGCGGATTGACAAGACCATACCGGATTGGTCGAGGCTCCACACTGTGATCGGTCAAGGCCCGGGTTAACAACAGCTGCCATTGATGCTGTGCCCTCACATGGTACCGATGGAAATGGTAAAATCCGCTGTGGTGACCTCTGTGAAACAGGAAATAAGCCGAAAGGAGAAGACTCTGAGATCAGTTTAAAAGCATTTGCTCCTCTTTCTAGAAGGTAAATAATGATTCCAGATAACTTGAGCCAATAGTATTCACCAAGCTTTAGAAGGTCACAAGCACAAAGATGTTTTGGCGGTAGCCCTGATCGCTCATCGGTAAGCTAAGGTTGTAGTACTCAATATGGACTTGGTCTAAAGTCCGGTCTTCATTCCACATTTTCAAAGTCTTGGCCTCATCTCAGACTGTACACTATAATGACTGAGACTTGACTCGGTCTCAGACAGTGTGGACTCTTGATCATTTGTCAAGACTGGTTGAGCACAAGACTTTAATTTACTTTTTTTTTCTTACATTTTGCAATGAATATCAAACTTCCTCATAAAATATCAATGAAGTGCAATTTTTATTATTAATACTACATTTCTCTGAAACTTTGGAAAATTGGAATCTAAAACATTCCAAAAAAGCCTAGATAAATATTGCAGTGTAGTGAAATTTTGACTTTTCACTATGATGACAGACTCATGTCAGTGTGCCCGTACATTTTGGATCCATTGGTCGAGTTGGACTCGCCACCTTAAAGTCTTCAACTTGTCTTGGACTTGATAAGCTTCAATCTCAGATCGAGACAGACTTGGTCCCCCAAGGAAGTGGTCTGGACTTAGCCTTGGGAGGTGCTTGCAACAAAGAATCTGTAAGCATCTTTAATATGTACAACAGACACACCTGACATTAAGGCGGAATTCCTGCCTATGCCCTCCTGACACTGATGGCCTTGTTTTTTAAAATAACGGGGCTGTTGGTGCTTTAAATTATTGTGCACAATCCAAACAATTATTGTGTTGGTCTAGACTAAATATCTATATGAAATGTCAGTGAGATTTAATTTCAACGTTATTCAAGTAATTTATACGGCAGTCTTTGGATGCCTGGGGGGCGGCCATGAGGGTGTGATCAATGGAGTGTTAATTTTGTTTTGCTAGCTGGCAAGTTTCTAGCTTAACATTAGTGATGTAAATTTTGCAATAGACACATGAAAGCCCTTAAATGAGACAAAATTACAACAGCAGGAGCATATCTGACAAAAAGAAGCAGCAGCAGTACAGGGGGCAACCACGTGCGGCTATAACGGAAGGCACAGTTAGCGGCTAATGTCACAGACTGACAATTAGCAAAGGAAGGTGCCAAGGCTACTAGCAGCACAGCAGTACCACAGCGGCCTCTAACACCCAGCCCAAGCAGCAGCCCGGGAACCGCAAGGAATCAAGGTAGCAGTGCCCCTGATGATTTTGGGGGGAAGAGGAGCCCTCTCAGCTTCTCAGATCATTATGAATAAGTTCCCTAGTTGTTTCTAAAAGGGCCGAAAACACTTAGTCAGCTTTTGGTGCAACCTCTGAGAACGGCTTGAGGAGAGTATGAGGCAGATGTAGCATTTTGCTTTGCATGCCAGTAGTTTAGAAACAAATCTGTCAGAACTGAAGAAGCCATCCATTCGGATGAACGGTGAAACATCTTCAAACTCTAAACTACTCGCACTCTAAAATGTTCTGAACAGCACCTCTGAAAGAAAGGTGCACATTTGATGGAGAATGCATTGAAAAGTGTTCTGTGCCTACACTTGGTTGGGATTTGAGTTTCATTATGGCCGGCGTATTTGAAGAGGCTCAGTATTTTTTTTCACAAGGTGCTCCGTGTTTTTTATGTCTGTGCTGGCATGTAACAGCACACCATTATGCCAATAGAATACCTGAATACGTCTGGGCTCAGCTCGTAGCACTCAGAGGCCCAGTTGCTAAATCAGCTTAGTGGTGTTTTAAGAATTATTTATCGTTGTTTGGTGCCTATCTGAATGCATGCCTATTGATATTTACTGTGTTGTGGCATAAAGTCAATATCATCTGAATAAACCTGAGTGGTGTTGTTTTAGCTCACTGTGCTGTTGTGTTACCATTGCGTTCCTTTTGGCTTGTGTGTGTGCGCGTGTGTGTGTTTCGTTATAATGATGGAGGAGAATCGTTCATCGAGCCATTTTAGGCAGCGCCAGCTTGACGATATGAAATAGTGCCTCGATAGCTTGTTATTGATGAAGTGTTTTGTCATTTATTTTGATAAGTAAAATAAAATTTTGGACCCTGGCCAGAGTGCTATTACCTTCTGGGCTCTAGTGGTAGTATGTGTGTATGTGTGTGTGTGTGTGTGTGTGTGTTCGTTCAAGTTTATATAGGTGTCCAGTGGAAAAATGAAATATAGAAACAAAGAAAGACAGAAAGCGGAGGACAGGGTGTCCATGTGTTATCTTTCTGCTTGTGTGGATAAATAGGCTGACAGCCATGAGATCAGTGGTATGCAGCCTCTAACAGGACAGTGTAGAAAAGACAGGGCCTCAATGGATCCCTTTAGAACATTATTAATGGCCGTGGGGGTGCGCGCGCACACACACACACACACACACACACACACACACACACACACACACACACACACACACACACACGTACACCATTTGCCATGCATAACTCAGCAGTAAGCCTCTTTCTGTGCTCCGTCACAAGAGATGGAGAGCAGAGAGCAGAACAGGGTGACTTTATAATCCCTGCTGTACTCCACCCTGGTGACTTCTCCACTCCGCACTTCTCCCTCTACTCCATTCTCTACTCCTTTCCTTTCTTCTTTCCGTTTCCCCCTGATCTCTTCTGCCGCAGTCTCTTATTCCCATATATCTGGTTTCTTTTCTGGGTTCATGAAGTTAGCCTCTCCCAAAGCCTTCCCTTTTAACTGCGTTCACCCTTCACTGTATCCCATCACTCCTTTTCCACTTTCCTCATACCTTCTCTTTTTCCTTTCCCTTCTCCAGAGCCCCCACCTTTCAGTCTGTCTCTGTCTTTTTTCACTCGTTCTATCATGTTCTTTCCCACTTCTTTCCCCCTCCACTTCTCAAAGTTGAGCAGACGGAGCAGAGTGAAAGCAGCTTTCTGCCTTGGGTGCATTCACCAAACTCAAGACTTCTTTTCCCCCGGACTCTGAGCTGCCCCCCCCACCCCCCACCCTCTCTGTCAAATTCTTCTTCTACTTTCTTTTGTTTGTTCCTCTCACTAGAATGGCCCTGATGCCAACACTAATGCCCATGCATACAGGTGCATACATTCATACATATATATTCATTATTCACACACACACACACGCACGCACACACACACACACACACACATGGGGGGGGGCTCATGCGGAGCATGGCAAATAGTCTTTACTCTCATAATAAGGGGTTATTTTATTTTACCTTCAGAAAAAAAAAACAAGAAAAACAATTCAAGTGAGTGCTGCTGCCCAGTATTATGGGCCAAATACAATAGTCGTAGAAAGGGAAATGACAGGATTTATGACCACAGTATCTGAGCTTGCTCTTCATTACCCTATCAAAATCAAATATATAAAATGCGCAGCTGGACATGTCATTGTAAAGTTGAGGACGTTCACCGGAATAACTTCTTCAGTTTTGATTTGCTGAGGGAAATCATTGTGCTACGAAGAAAATATGCCAAAATATTAAAGGAAGCAGAAGAATGGTGAGATGAATGTCGCTGGCGCTGACAAGGATGTCAGTGTTTTGAATGATAGTATTTTTTAAGAGTGAAATTAGGGGATTGGGGTTTGGGGATCCCGGGTTGGGGATGAGTTGTTGACTCAAGTGAAGGAGTTCAAGTATCTCGGGGTCTTGTTCACGAGTGAGGGTAGGATGGAGCAGGAGATTAACAGGCAGGTTGGCGCAGCATCAGCAGTAATGCGGACGTCGTACTGGACCGTTGTGGTGAAGAGGGAGCTGAGCCAGAAGGCAAAGCTCTCAATTTACCAGTCAATCTTCGTTCCAACTCTCACCTATGGTCATGAGCTTTGGGTAGGGACCGAAAGGGTTGAGATCGCAGATACAAGCGGCTGAAATGAGTTTCCTCCGTAGGGTGTCTGGGCTCAGCCTTAGAGATAGAGTGAGGAGCTCGGACATCCGGAGGGAGCTCGGAGTAGAGCCGCTGCTCCTTCACATCGAAAGGAGCCAGTTGAGGTGGTTCGGGCATCTGATTAGGATGCCTTCTGGATGACTTCCTTTGGAGGTTTTCCAGGCACGTCCAACTGGGAGGAGACCCCGGGGTAGACCCAGAACTCGCTGGAGGGACTGGGAACGCCTTCGGATCCCCCAGGAGGAGCTGGAGGTCGTTGCTGGGGGAGAGGGACGTCTGGAGTGCCTTACTTTGCTTGCTGCCACCGCGACCCGACCCCGGAGAAGTGGCTGATGATGAGAGATGAGATGAGGTGAAATTACACAAACTTAAACAAACAAACACAATAGCCTACAACATATCTGGTTAACACATCTACTCTTTTCTGTGTCCATGTGTTACATCTACGACTTTTACTGCAGCATCTGGTTGCTTCCCTCTGGTCTGGTCCCTCCAAGACAAACAAGCCGAATACCGAATGACTGACACTGAGAGCAATGGTGCAGCAATGCTGTGGATTTGTCTTGGCTTGATGAAGACATTACATTTCTGCTCAGTCATACTAGCGTCCAATACCAGGTAAATATCAGTTGATACCCAAAGATTTCACATGATGCGATCACATTTCAATTATAGCAACCCACGATTATTGCACGATGCAATGCACCGCAATGTATAGGTTCAGCTCTGTGCATTTGCGGTGCCCCTTGGGATCACTGCATGTATTTATTTGTTTGACATTTACAAGAAATCTATTACGCTGTGAGCCCTGGGTTTCGTATTTCATCATAGTGTGTTTTAGCATCAAAAGATGCACAACACCTTGTGATGACAGCTGGAGTTGTGTCTCTCCCCACAGGAAGCAATCTACCTTCTGCTGAATACTGTGCAGATGCTCCATACTTTTTTTTCTGTTTTCTTTTATGATTTTCTTCTGTTGTTGTTGTTTTTTTGTATTCCTGGAAAGAATTAATCTCCTCTAATTTCATATTCTCAGTGTCATTTTGTTTTCATGCCACCAGTAGCCAGCTGACTGGAAGCAGCACCGTCCCATATATTATGGTGACTCATGGGTGAGTATTTGGGATGGTTTGGAGGGACAGAAAGTTGTCCTCGCACATATGAAATCTCCTTTGCTTCCATTCTCAAGTGATGAAAGTTAATCAGCAAGGTGGGGTCCCTCTGAAAGAACAATATACATCAACGTCGAGAGACACATTACTCTTTGTCCCCTTATCCTTCTTACTATCAATTATCTGCTTTATTGCACCCTCATCACTCTCTCTGTCTCTGTCTCTCTCTGTCTCTCTCTCTCTTCCTCCCTCTCTCTCTCTTCCTCCCTCTCTCTCTCTCTCTCCCTCTCTCTCTAACTCTCCTCCCTCACCTCCTCCAGACTCTCCACAGAGGGACAGACAACTAACAGATTAGGTAAGGAGGCTGAAAGCACATCTCACCATGACATATATGGGGTCATTTTAACAACCGGGTTTATACAATCTTTGGCCTTTTGATTGGTTGCTTGGTTTCTTTATGTCTCTTCTCTCACTCATACATTGGACGGTGACTTTTATGTGCAGAGTTTGACAGCAGGTCAGAGTGCGTCTGTGTATGTGCGTTTGTCAGTAAGTGTGTTTGCTTCTCTATTTGTGTGTGTGTGTGTGTGTGTGCATGATTGTGTGTACGTGTGTTTATCAGTAAGTGTGTTTGCTTCTCTATTTGTGTTTGTGTATGCGTGCATGTGTGCATGTGTGTATGTGTGTATGCGTTTGTCAGTAAGCGTTTGCTCCTCTATTTGTGTGTGTGCGTGCGTGCATGTGTGCAGTGCATTTGTCAGTGTGTTTGCTTCTCTATTTGTGTGTGTGTACATGACTGCATGTATGTGCGTTTGTCAGTAAGTGCGTTTGCTTCTCTATTTGTGTGTTTGTGTGTGTGTGTGCGTGCGTGTATGTGGGCATGTGTGTATGTGCGTTTGTCAGTAAGTGTGTTTGCTTCTGTGTGTGCGTGTGAATGTGTGTGTGTGTGTATGTGCATTTGTCAGTGTTTGCTGCTCTATTTGTGTGTGTGTGTGTGCGTGCGTGCGTGCATGCGTGCGTGTATGTATGTGTATGTGTGTTTGTCAGTGTTTGCTTCTTTCTGTGTGTGTGTGTGTGCGTGTGCGCTCACGCCTGGCTGCGTATCTGTGTGTATATTTGTATGTGTCAGTGTGTGCAAATTTGAAGTCCAAGATGTGTGTTTAAGATTGCACTCGCTGTTATCGTAAACAATTCAGAGAGTGACACAACTGCCTCGCGGTCCACAGGCCGCCCCACTCAGCACCGACAAAGACTTTATTGGACTCCGCTCTGTTCCTTTTTCAATTTCTCATGTGTGTGTGTGTTAGGGAGAGAGAGAGAGAGAGAGAGAGAGAGAGAGAGAGAGAGAGAGAGAGAGAGAGAGAGAGAGAGAGAGAGAGAGAGAGAGAGAGAGAGGGAGAGAGGGAGCGATACGAGATCAACAGAGGGAGAGCAGGAACATATGAGAAAGGGAGTGGGCAAGAGAGGGGGAGAGATTTACACGTCTGCCGAGTAGCGGGTAACAAGCACTTAAGCTCGGGCATGAGGAGTGGAGGGGGGGCAGGCCGCCTCTTGTTAACTTTAATAAAACACTCCCCAAGTCAATGCCCCCAGCAGTAAACCTCCCGCTTCTCACACTCTCCTGCTCTGCCCCCACTGTATATCTCAAAAAACTTTTCCTTCACACACACACACACACACACACACACACACACACACGCATGCTGATTCACATTTCATTTCATACCCTCACTCCCTGTTGAACGAGTACATTTGGAGGGCCGGATCAAAGCAGGGTCGTTCGGACGGGCAGCACCACCTTTGCTGGCGGTGCTTTTATTGCAACCAGTGGTGTGTTTCATGGGAAATAAGACTTCACTTTGCAAAGTTTGCGTGTGCGTGTGTGTGTGTGTGTGTGTAGATCGACATGCAATAATTAACTCTGACAGAACCGGAGGTGTTTATGATGATCCGTCTCTCCCTAGTAACTCGTTAAAACTGGAAAAAAATGCACACTAATTCTGTAAACACGTACTAGCGTCTCCCCGAGATCCCTTAAACCTTTGCGCACAAGTTCCGTCAGCCGATGGCTTCCTAAACACTGGGCCTCAATGTAATTGATTGGTCTGAATGTCCCGATAGCCCCGCCCACCCGCCTCCAGATAAAAACTATAATTAACAGCCCCGCGTTTCTCCTCCTCTTTCCTGGATAATTGAAGCGGTGGCAAAGAAAGTGTGTGTTGCATTTGCTTCCGCGTTAATCTGATGAGACTTTGGTGATCAGTCTTGAGCGTGTCAGGACAGTGCGGCGTTAGTAAATCTGAATTATACCCTGTGAACGCTGTGGACATTAAGGCTGGAGTCCAGGCATCTGAAATGCCAGCCTAATCAAAGACCGGGACAACGGGGCTCGCCCAGCCACTTCACTCTCACAATAAGTACAAATTCAGCATCTCAAAAAACAAAACCCCACTGATGGATTTATAGTTTGAATTCAGTCTGCAAAATAGTACATTACTAATCACTAAATTACTAATTACTAGTTTTTTTTGCAGCTTCTTAGGTGCATCCTGAAATGACACTCAAATCTAAACTCAAAATATAGAGTCGTGGCGGCACGGTGGCGCAGTGGTTAGCGCGGTCGCCTCACAGCAAGAAGGTCCTGGGTTCGAACCTCGGGGGTCGTCCCGGGTCGTCCTCTGTGTGGAGTTTGCATGTTCTCCCTGTGTCTGCGTGGGTCTCCTCCGGGTGCTCCGGTTTCCTCCCACAGTCCAAAGACGCGTAGGCCAGGTGGATCGGCCGTACTAAATTGTCCCTAGGTGTGAATGTGTCGGCCCTGTCCAGGCAGGGTGTCTCCCCGCCTGCCGCCCAATGACTGCTGGGATAGGCTCCAACTTCCCGCGGCCTGAGTTCGGATAAGCGGCTTGGATAATGGATGGATGGATTTATAGTTTTGTGTTCCAAAAGTGCAGTTGCTCCAAGGACCTTACAAGGAGTAACCGGCTTCACATTCAACCTCCCTTTGACATTTCGGCCATGACTCAGTGGTTGTCATGTGGAAACAGGAAGGGAGAACAGAAGCAACGTTAGAGGACTGTGTTTAATGGAAGGTGACTGGAGGCAGGTGGAAGAGCTGCTGTATTCTCTGCAGACCAGTCATAATTAATAGCACCTAGGGCTTCTTACTGCTTTAGCAGATGTTAATCACTAAATCAGATAAGAGGCTGGGCTTCGTGAAGTTTAATATATGGTGCCACACGCACATACACACACATGCACGCACACATGTTGAGTGACGCTGTGGCTGATTAATAAGTTGAAACGCACTATAATCACTGTCTTTATTAAGATGTTGAAAGATGCTGGACTTAAAGCTACACGCTCTCCCAAGTATGCACAAGCACGCACACACGCACACACACACGCGCGGAGTTTTTTTTTTGAATGGCCACCTACCATCGTTACATTGAAGAAAGACAGAGGGAATAAACACATGCGAGAGCAGAAAAAGAAAACAGACAGGTTTTTTGTGCATGGATACATGCTGACACTCGTATCTACGAGCAGATGTACAGAAAATGCAATGAAAAGATGAATAAAGTTGGGTGGCGGATGTTACTGTTGAGCAAGGAGGAAGAGAAGTGAGTGGAAGAGTGTTTTTGGCCCAGGAATAATGAACAAAGCGGGTGCAGATGGAAGAGGCAGATGGTTTCATTTGTGACAAGCAGCCCAGGGCTGCCATGGGGGTTGATGGGTAATGGATATTACATCATGGAGCCCATGGCTCTTCCTCAGGACGGTGGAACCCGTGTCAATCATGTGCTGATCGAGGGCTAGTTTAGCATCTGATCGTTCAGCGATCCAGTATCGGGATTAGAGGATGGGGAATTTGATCTTCTCCTAGTGTCTGAGGGCCCGAACCACCTGTGACTAGATTTACACCAAAAAAAAAAAAAATCAAATTATCTCCTTTTCTGTCTGTCTTTTTCCATCTAAAATCTCTCATAAGGGTATGCGGGTAACGAAGCAGTCTATTCCGTTGCCGACCAACACAGGGATCTCTGGTTCGAATCCCGGTGTTACCCCCGGCTTGGTCGGGCGTCCCCACAGACATAATTGACCGTGTCTGCGGGTGGGAAGCCAGATGTGGGTATGTGTCCTGGTTGCTGCACTAGCGCCTCCTCTGGTCAGTCGGGGTGCCTGTTTGGGGGGGGAGGGGGAACTGGGGGGAATAGCGTGATCCTCCCACGCACTACATCCCCCTGGTGAAACTCCTCACTGTCAGGTGAAAAGAAGCAGCTGGCGACTCCACGTGTATCGGAGGAGGCATTTGGTAGTCTGCAGCCCTCCCCGAATCGGCAGAGGGGGGTGGGGCAGCGATCGGGACAGCTGGGGTAATGGGCCGGATACAACTGGGGAGAAAAAGAGGGAAGATTTTTCCAAAAAAATAAAAAGTAAAATCTCTCTCAAGTTTTCCCTGTAACGGCCTGGCTACCTCTGGACAAGGACTAGAGCGTGAAGGGTTAAACACCAGGCTCTCCAGGTCTGTGTGAATGCAGTCAGAGTCCTCTGTGGATGAACTGGGTGAGACAGACAGGAAAACTGCAACAATAACAGTGAAGGAAATCCATGTTTGTGTCAGCACTTGCCAAGGCAAACAAGCGAGTCCAAATACTGCGGGATACGTATGGCGCGGGGATTAGGACATGACTCTGAGGTCACCGACTGGGTTTCATCTCCCCAGCCTTTTGATTTGGGTTTTACTGCAGTGGTTTCTGGGTAGTTTTTCCTTTTTTCTTTTTTTTTCTTTTCTTTTTTTTTTTTTGGAGTCCTGTTTTTAGAGTAAACATTGCACCAGTCTTCTACCTGGCTCCTCTCGCCAAAGTGGCGATATACTTCGACACTCGGATGAATCTTTTAAGACACGGAGTATGTTTTTCGACCTTACCCCTTTTTGTCGATTTCATAAATGTTGCAGCGGAGCGGTGAAAACGGGCCCGCGGAACTCCTCAGAAAGAGGGAGATTGTGTATTCAAGGCTAGGTTAGAATTATCTTCATCCCCAAATCATAGGATTATCAAACCACATCTGTTGGCCATTCGCTGGTTGCACAAGCGCTAACCATGATGTGACGAGTAATTACCATTATGGAGCTCTGCGAATGTGTGAATGGGTGACAGGGGCACAGGAGGGCACATCGCTTTTTTTCCCCCATACTTCACATACCACAGGACTGGTTGAAAGACTTATGAGTGACAGGTTTTTGGAAACGTCAGCTGAAAAATGTCTTATGATGCCCAGATAATCTGAACCAGAGGGTGTGCGTGTGTGTGCGCGTGTGTGTGTCTGTGTGTGTGGGTTTGTGTGTGCACGCGTGCATGCACACTGTATGAGTTCATTCTTTTTTCTTTTCCTAATGTCCCACTGATGTGTTATGAATAGGGGTAAAATTGCATTCATTTGTGGTTGTGTTGCTGAGTGTCTTTGCACATGTGCGTTTCTGATAATGTGGATGCCCCTGGGTCCAGCACCAAGTATGACATTCAAATCAAGCCTCTAATTGCTTGCTGCACACCTGTGTTGTTCTGAAAACACTGTTTTTATGCTGCACGAATCTCTCTTCCTCCCTGTGTGACTAAGACAGAGAGCCCTGTTTTATTCCTGTCCTTTCCATTTCTTTCCTCTCTCTTCTCTTCTCTTCGGCTTTCACATCCTTTCTTATTTTTCCCCTTCCTTCTCTCTGCTCTGTTCCTCACTGTATTCTGCTGATAGCCCTGTCTTATTCCTCTCCTTTCCATTTCTCTTCTCTTCTCTTCTCTTCTCTTCTCTTCTCTTCTCTTCTCTTCTCTTCTCTTCTCTTCTCTTCTCTTCTCATGTCATCTCTTGTCTTCTCTTCTCTTCTCATGTCATCTCTTCTCTTCTCTTCTCATGTCATCTCTTCTCTCCTCTTCTTATGTCATGTCATCTCTTCTCTTCTCATGTCATGTCATGTCATCTCTTCTCATGTCATCTCATCTCTTCCCATGTCTTCTCTTCTCATGTCATCTCTTCTCTTGTCATGTCATGTCATCTCTTCTCTTGTCATGTCATCTCATCTCTTCTCTTCTCATGTCATCTCTTCTCATGTCATCTCTTCTCTTCTCATGTCATGTCTTGTCTTCTCTTCTCATGTCATCTCTTGTCTTGTCTTCTCTTCTCATGTCATCTCTTCTCTTCTCTTGTCTTCTCATGTCATCTCTTCTCTTCTTATGTCATGTCATCTCTTCTCTTCTCATGTCATGTCATCTCTTCTCTTCTCATGTCATCTCATCTCTTCTCTTCTCATGTCATCTCTTTTCATGTCATCTCTTCTCTTCTCATGTCATGTCATCTCCTCTTGTCATGTCTTCTCTTCTCATGTCATCTCATGTCATCTCTTCTCTTCTCATGTCATCTCTTCTCTTCTCATGTCATCTCTTTTCATGTCATCTCTTCTCTTCTCATGTCATGTCATCTCCTCTTGTCATGTCTTCTCTTCTCATGTCATCTCATGTCATCTCTTCTCTTCTCATGTCATCTCTTCTCTTCTCATGTCATCTCTTCTCTTCTCATGTCATCTCTTCTCTTCTCTTGTCTTCTCATGTCATCTCTTCTCTTCTTATGTCATGTCATCTCATCTCTTTTCATGTCATCTCTTCTCATGTCATGTCATCTCTTCTCTTGTCATGTCTTCTCTTCTCATGTCATCTCATCTCATCTCTTCTCTTCTCATGTCATCTCTTCTCTTCTCATGTCATCTCATGTCATCTCTTCTCTTCTCATGTCATCTCTTCTCTTGTCTTCTCTTCTCATGTCATCTCTTCTCTTCTCATGTCATCTCTTCTCTTGTCTTCTCTTGTCTTCTCATCTCATCTCATCTCTTCTCATGTCATCTCATCTCTTCTCTTCTCATGTCATGTCATCTCATCGCTTCTCTTCTCTTCTCTCTGGCTTTCTCATCCTTACTTCTGTTTTCCCCCTTCCTTCTCTCCGCTCCTCTCCTCCGTCCTCCTGTCCTGCCCTGCTCCTCTCCTCTTCCCCTCATCTCCTCCTCTGCTCCCATAGACAGACCAACAATTTGCCTTAATCCATATTGACTGCTCCACCGTGACCTCACTCCATAGGGCCCAGCACCAAGGATTTACTCTGAGACAGCCAATCTAAACAAGCTGATTTAACTTCTTTTCTTCTGTGTGTTCTGTGTGTTTGCTTGTGTGTGCAAGTGTGTGTGTGTCTGCCCGTGAGAGAGAGCGAGAGAGAGAGAGAGAGACTACATTGGTGTGTGTGAGATATGGAAAATATGGCAGTGTGACTGTGTGGTTGTTGTGTGTGTGTGTGTGTGAGTAAAGCTTTTTCCTATCAGTCTTTGACATGATAAATGAGACTGGGTTGTCAGGTCAGAGATAAGCAAGAGTCCCAATGGTTCCCTAAGAGCCCCACGGCTAACTCATAAAATGTCTCCTCTCCTTTCACAGACAATCGGTCTCGCCGTACACACGTAGACCTGCTCATGCAAACATACACTTTTATTGTAATGTTACGTGCCATCCAAACACCCCCCAAAAAATGGCGCCTTTAGATGATAAAAAGGAAATCTGTAAGGATTTTCCTGTTTTCTTTCTTACTAATAGTTCCTTGACTGCAGATAGACTGTCACCACTGACATCAATTTGGTGTTCTCATCTACTTTGTGTGTGTGTGGAAGTCTGTCTGCAACTACATCTGTATATGTATCGATCGCGTGTGTGTGTGTGTGTGTGTGTTTGCACACTTTATGTGGGTGTGTTTTAGTATGTGCCTATGTGTATATGCCTATAGGCATATACCACCAGCTGGGTCAATTTCTGTCTCTTTGCTTAATTAATAGTTTACCCCTGGCACTCGTGTGCAGAGAGCTACAGTCAGTCTTCTTCTCCGGTATCTTCAGTAATTCTTCAATAACCCCTCTGCGCACGCACGCACGCACGCATACACACACACACACACACACACACACACACACAGCTGCCTGAAAGTAGAAAGGCAGTATCATAAGAAATGGTAAAGCCGTTTCCTCATCGGATTGCTTGCTGACAGCAAAGAAAGGATACAGGACCTTGTCTTTAAGTTTTTCATTTACCTGACTGGAACTGGAAAGCGGCATATTTAAACTTGGCAAGGAGCTTGAGAGTGTTTTGAATGAATTGTGTTCAGTTGGAGTGCGTTTATCTGTGTGTGTGTGTGTGTGTGTGTGTGTGTGTGTGTGTGTGTGTGTGTGTGTGTGTGTGTGTGTGTGTGTGTGTGTGTCTGTGTGTGTGTGTGTGTGTGTGTGTGTGTGTGTGTGTGTGGCGCGGGGGCAGTTCTGTAATTTGTTGTAGTTGGACGGAGCGTTGCAAAGAGCCTCAGGCCACTGAAACAACATCGTCCTGCCGCCCAACATCGTCCAGCATTGTTAAACTTTATGAATCCAGACACATTTTTAGAAACAGAGATCATATCCTTTTTGAGTCACTGTCCTCCCATCAGTCTCTCCCCCTTATTGTGCAGGCTTTCAGCATCATTTGTTGGCCTGCCAAAACAATGACCTCTCCCCGTCTCCTCTCCCCTGTTGCCATCAAACTCTCTGCAGCTCTCCTAAATCTGTCCTCTCTCATTCGTCCGCAGGCCAGCGATGCGGATGCAGTCCTCTGTGAGGGTGTTCACGCATCCTGCCCTCGTGGTTGTGGGGCCTCTCTTTCACCGTGGCAATAGAGAGCGCCACAGGTTCCATTCATGGTAATTTTCTACTTTCCCATGCGATATTATGAGGAGGCATATGTTTAATTTATGATCCGAGACTTTCAAAAGGGATCCGCTCTCTCGGAATGAGGCCTGACAACATTCCTCATTTGGTATGTGTTGCCTCGTGCACCCCCCTCCCCCCACCTCCCTTATTTGCCAGTGCAGTTGTGCCTACATCATAAACCCTCGGAGAGAGTTGGTGTGTGTGCACGTCAGTGCACTCGCACACACATTCCTGGGCGAATAAAACCTGCGAACGGAGCCCACACGCAAAGATCCGCAGGGCCCTGCAGAGCACCGGGAGGCAAATCCTCTGCTGATTCCAGTTAATACCAGCAAAACAACATTAGACGTGATGTGTCTGATGCACCATTGTTTTCGGAGGCAGAGGGAACCTTTCTGAAATATGTCCTGCGTCAAGTCAGTAATGGAATAGGCGGTAAATCTCTCTGGGCTGTGTCAGACTGCAATCAGTCTCTGTGGGCCGAGAAAGAGACAGAGAGAGAGAGCGAGAGGGAGAGAGGGAGAGAGACAGAAACAGAGACAGGAACAGAGACAGAGACAAAGTGAGACAGAGACAAAGTGAGACAGAGAGAGAGACAGAGACAAAGTGAGACAGAGAGAGAGAGGGAGAGAGACAGAAACAGAGACAAAGTGAGACAGAGAGAGAGACAGAGAGAGAGGGAGAGAGACAGAAACAGAGACAAAGTGAGACAGAGAGAGAGAGAGAGGGAGAGAGACAGAAACAGACAGAAACAGAGAGAGAGACAGAGACAGACAAAGTGAGACAGAGAGAGAGGGAGAGAGAGAGATGGGGGGGGGGCAGAGAGACAGGATTTGACAATGGGTGGGACAGCCAATAACTGATTTTTATAGATAGGCGTGATATTAGGGCTGGGAATTACCATTCAGTGATAATGAAAATGTATGTGTTTTAATGCTTAAGAAGTAAATCATGGGTCACCTCCTTAGCCTAGCGGTTAGACCACAAACCACATGGTCGTAACCGTCGCCGGTTCGAATCCAGCCGGTGACCTTTTCTTGCATGTCTTATCCCTCTCTCCTTCCTCGTTTCCTGTCTGCCTCCACTAGCTCTATCTAATAAAGGTATAAAAAAAACAATAGAAAAGAAATATGTCATGACTGCAGTATTTTGACTTTGAAAGGAGTTAAAACAATTATTTGTGTTTTTTTTTCTACTCTTTTTCATAATAACTGTAGTTCATGTAGATTCATTCGTAACAGGACTGAAGTAAATGATGTTGGCCTACATTACCAGTTATCACCCAACGTGTACGTCTGCCACAAGTGTTAAGAAGTCAGCATCTCCTGTGCATGCTGAACTGATGAGTTCGGTTTGTCTCTGAACATTCGCTCTCTCTCGCTCTGCATTGCATGCTGGGAGTTTGATGGTGGAGCACATGGTGAGTTTGGCGGAGAATCTGTGACTTTTTTCTCAATTTTCTTACTGGTAAACGATGAGTTTACACTCGTTTCCCCGCTAGCGGTGCCTTCCACCCGGGTCACCATGTCCGGAATCCCTCCTTTTATCACCAATGAGGCGCTGGCACCAGAACTGAGGCACATTGGGAAGCTTGCGAGTGGATTCCGGGCGGTGAATCTGGGTTGTGAGGACACCAGATTGATGCATGTTCAGTCTCTGCGGAGACAAGTGTATATGTATTTAGACCAGGGGAGAGCAGTCTTATCCAGAAAAGGCCAGTGTGGGTGCAGGTTTTTGTTCCGACCAAGCAGTTACACACCTGTGTCTCCTAATCAAGTTCCCCAGCAAAGACTCTTCTGGTTGATTCGTGGGATCAGGTGTGTAACTGCTTAGTTGGAACAAAAACCTGCACCCCACACCGGCACTTTCTGGATATGATTGCCCACCCCTGATTTAGACTCTCTGACTCAAACACTGAATGTCTCTTTCCGTGTTAAGCATGAGCAGGGTTTCTACATGGTATATGCCAGCTCTGGGAGTATGAAGTGTTTTGAGTGTGGAGATGTGGGTCACAAGTGGATTGCTTGTCCACATAGACAGTGGGGTCTGCTGCGGCTGATGTGTGTGACAGCGGGGAGAGGAGCAGCGGGCCGCTGCGGCCGATGTGGTGTACAGTGGCGGGCAACAGGCTGCTGCGGCCGAGGTGGCTGATGGTGGTGAGTGGCGGGCTGCTGCGGATGGTGGCGGCGGGCGGCAGGCCGCTGCGGCCGAGGTGGCTGACAGTGGTGAGTAGCGGGCCGAGGTGGCTGACAGTGGTGAGTAGCGGGCCGATGTGGCTGACAGTGGGGAGAGGAGAAGCGGGCGGCGGATGCTGCCCGAGGCTGGCGGCTCCGTGGTCAGGGCCGCCGGTGCGTACAGCTCTGTGTCTACAGATAATTTAGTAGGGTGTTGGAGGCTGACCCTGTGGTCAGGACAGTGCAGAGGGAGGACGACATGGGGAGGTCGGAGCAGGTTTCAGCACAGGAGGCAGAGATGCTGCAGGTTGAAATGGACAGTGGGGCAGAGGAGCAGGTGATGAAGCCTGCTGGTTGGTGTGACAATGTGACTGATATGGAGTATGAATCTGAATCTGGTAGTGTTTCTGCAGCGGACAGTAATTCTCAGAATGTAAACTTATATTCAATCAATCAATCAATTAATCAAGTTGCATTTTATATATTCATTGGAGGAGATTAATAGTTTTTTGGATGACACATTTGGTAAATCAGTAAATGTCAAAGATTATTTTCCTGATGCTGACAAATTTATTCGGTCAGTTACTACACTGCGGAAAGATGTTGGGTTAGATTTACTGGATAGCAAATAAACGTTATCGTCTCAAGAAACATGTCACTGGTCGGGGGGGAGATTTAAAAGTGCCTTTGGCAAAAATGGTAAAGAAAACGAAACTCAGTTTAGATGGACCATGATCATACAACACTTGATGTTTCTTCTCAGCTGTCTTTTTCTGTCTGATTTCTTACTGGTCTGTCTTTCTTCTCCTCATATGCAGGGTTTAAGGGTAACTTCGTTAAATGATACAAATGGGGGTAGAGATGCACAGAACAGAAGTAATCAAGCAGAAAAGACTGGATGTAGTTTTATACAAGAAACACAGTGACAGCACAAATGAAATGGACTGGGGTTTATGGTGGACAGGGCAGCATGTCCTTAGCCATGGGACAAATTTTAGTGCAGGAGTTGCCATTTTATTTTCTTCAGCCTTAAATGCAAACATTTTATCTAGCACAGATATTGTGAAGGGGGGAGTCCTTGTGGTGACAGCTGAAATAGAGGAATTTAAGTATAATTTTATTAATGTTTATGCACCAAACAATGGCTCTGAGTGTGAAGGGCTTTTTAAAATGTTGCAAGAAAAATTAGGTGGCATTGGTCCAGGAGGGTGTATTGTATTGGGTGGAGACTGGAATTGTTGCACTGACTTTACTTTAGACAGGACTGGAGAGGAGCCACACCTTCAGTCATCCTCTGTCCTATCCCATGTCTTAGAGAAAACTGATTTGGTTGATGTGTGAAGGATCAGACACCCTTCAGTTAGACAGTACACTTGGGTCAAAATATCAGATGGCAGAGTTAGTGTAGCTAGATTAGACAGGTTTTACATGTCTAGGTCTTTTACTGCTCGAGTTGTTAATTGTCAGATTCACCTGGTTGCTTTTATAGACCATCATATAGCTTTAATGGAGCTGATTTTATCTCCCACTAGAAGACCAAACATTCTTTTTTTGGCATTTTAACGTTAAATTATTACATCACAATTTTTGTGAATATTGTAAATTGTTTTGGGATTGTTGGAGATCTAAGAAAGACAATTTTCTTTCTCTTACTCAATGGTGGGAGGTAGGAAAGGCCCAAATCAGAGTTTTTTTTGCTAGCAACACACATATTGTAGCGAATTTGGGGGGCAACCACAGGAACTGCCGCAGCCGGGACGCGAACCCGTATCTCCCGCACCGTGGGAGACATCGCTAACTGCTCAACTAAAGGGTCCGACCCGTTAGCCAATGGCCAACGTGTCTACTTATCCATGCACGTTACAATATAATTCAGCAGCCAACATTAAGAGGGCTGTACAGGAGTTAGAAGAGGAGATAAGAGATGTGGAAGATGTTCCTGTCTCACAACTTGATCAGCAGAATAATATTCTCCTACACAGTAAAAGACAGCAGCTGAACTCCTTCCTGTGAGAGAGAGCTAAAGGAGCTTTAGTCCGAGCACGCTTCACCAGACTCCAAGACATGGATGCACCAACTGCTTTCTTCTTAATTTAGAGAAGTCAGTGGTTAAAAAACAAAAAACAAAACAAACAAACCAAAAAAAACAAAAAACAAATAGTGTGTCTTCATCTCTCTGATGGAAAGGTTACACAGACTTGTTCAGGGCAGAGGGCTGTGATGTGGACTTTTACAGGGCCTTCCTCAGCTGAGTCCAGAAGAACAGGATACATTGAGATTGGACATAACTCTGGATGAACTGACTGCTGCTGTGTCTCAGATGACCTCGGGCAAGGCTCCAGGAATAGACAGCTTACCATCAGACCTTTTTAAACACTTCTGGAGTGTTTTGGGACAGGATCTTCTGGACATTTTTAAAGAGTGCTTTAAAAAAGTGACATGTCCAGCTTCTTGTAGACATGCAGTTCTCTCTCCGCTACCTAAGAAGAGAGATTTAGCTCTTTTAGAAAACTAGAGACCAGTAGCTTTTTTGTTTACAGACTTAGAATCTTCTCCAAAATTTTATCAAAACAGACTGAAAATGTTTATTGAACTGTTAATTGGTGCGGATCAATCTAAATATGTTCCAGACATATTTATGATCGATAATTTGGTTTTTAATGAGAGATGTGTTTTATGTATGTGAATTATATGATATAAATGTTGGTATTTTATCTATTGATCAAGAGAACGCTTCTGACAGTGTAGATCACGATTTTCTTCTCTCTACCTTGCAGGCCTTTGGTGTTGGGGAGGAGTTCCTGTCCTGAATAAAGCTGTTGTATAGTGGTGTGTGTTTTGTAGTGAAGGTGGGGGGAGGGTTAAGATGTCCTGTGCCAGTTAGGAGAGGGATTAGGCAGGGATGCCCCATCTCAGGCCAGCTTTACATCATTGCCATTGAGCCTCCTATGTAGGTTGAGGAGCAGGCTGAGGGGTCTCTCTCTGCCAGAGCTAGCGCAATACCCTTCTGTTGTTGTATCAGCGTACGCTGATGATGTTAATGTGTTTGTCCAGGGAGATGGAGATGTCTGGGAATTGAAAGAAAGCCTACCCTTATGTGAGAAAGCTTCTTCAGCCAAAGTTAACTGGGGATAAAGTGAGGCTTGTTTGGTGGGTCAGTGGGTCTTAGGGAGTACTCCTAGTCTTCCTGGGAACCTTAAGTGGGGAGAAAGAGGTATTAAAGTCCTAGGAGTATATTTAGGAAGTGAGGACTTTCAGAGGCAGAACTCGGAGAGAGTGCTGGAGAAGGTGGAAGTCAAGTTGCCTAAATGGAAATGGTTGCTACTCCAGCTGTTCTACAGCGGGAGAGCTCTGATAGTTAATAACCTGGTTGCCTCATCTCTATGGCACAGACTCATTGTTTTAGTGCCACCACCAGGCCTTGCAGAAGAGACGCAGAAGCTCCTGGTGAATTTTTTCTGGTCTGGTCAGCACTGGCTGAGAGCATCGACCCTGTATCTCCCTGTGACAGAGGGAGGACAAGGACTTATACACATTCGATCCAGAGCTGCGGCTTTCAGACTACAGATGGTGCAGAGGCTGCTATACAGCTGCAGTCACTGCTGGTTGGCTCCTGATTGACTGCTTCTTAGGAAAGCTGGCCGGCTTGGGTTGGATAAACAGCTTTTTTAACTGAGATCATCTGAAGCTGACCTAACTGGACTCTCACCTTTTTACAACTCGGTGGTTGAAGCCTGGCAGATGCTGAAGGTCACATGAACTCCTGACCCTAGACCAGGAATGTGGCTTTTTGAGGAGCCTCTGTTTCACAATGACTTCCTTGCGATTGCGAATACCACCTTTTCCTCCGCTATGGTAAGGACTATGTTTGTTGAGGTTGGCATTACTAAACTGGGCCATCTTACAAAAACATCCTTGTAAGCACTTAGTGGCATCATCAACATCAGGTACTCCAGAGTGCTAAAGAGGGTTGTGGAGGAAGTCTTGGAGTCCCTATCTGGGTCACTGAGGGTGTTTGCTGAAAATTGTGCTCTAGCTGACCAAAGTGATGATGACAGTGAGTATGTTTTTCCCTCCCTGATCATCAGTCCTGCAGTTGGAGCGTGGTGAGGGGGGGTGGACTGCTTCTTTCCCTGAATACACCAGTGCTGGTAGTTTCAGCTCTTGTGGGAAGAAGCAGTTTTACTACAGCTGTGTGAAGGTACTCAACCTTCGCTCTCTGGCTGAAGTCAAGGAGTTGAGGTGGACTGAGGTTTTTGCTTCAGACTATACCCCTAAAGACAGGTGGAGGGTCCTGTATAAGCCTCCTGTTGTGGAGGATTATACATGGAGCAATGGCTACAAACAGACACAGAGCTCACCTGGATCCAAGCACTGGGGAGGACTGTCCTTTCTGCACTCAGAGGGAAACATCAGAGCATTTAGTGGTCTCTTGTCCTAGGTTAGTGGGCTTATTTAAGGTACTGCAGGAATGGGTGGAAGCTTTGGAAGGGGATTTAGCTATCCCCTTGTAAATTTTTGGGCCTAAATACACGGCAAGAAAAAGGCTGCTTCTGGTCCTAGTGAATTTTCTGTTTGGAACTGCTAAGCTAGCGATCCGGAAGACCAGAAAGAATCAGATGCTAGGTCAGGGCTGGGCTGATGTGGTGCAGAGTATGAAGGGTTTGGTAGCGGTTCCTCAGAGGATAGAGCACACTTTCTACACCCTGACCAGTAATCTGGACTCTTTCAGGGCTCTGTGGGGGTTAAGACAAGTTTTGTGTTCGCTAAGTGGAGATGGGTTACTTGTTCTCAATTTTTAATTTATTATGGTCGTGTGTGTGTGTGTGTGTATTTTGATTAAGTAATGATGCCTGAGATTTTGTTTTTTCAGCTTACCAGTTTAATATTGACATAATGGGAATGGAGGATTTTTGTACTGTGATGTAAATAAATTATTTTAAGTCAGTTGCTCCCTCTCCCTCGCTCACTCTGTCTCTTTCTGTCTCTCTGTCTCTCTCACCCTGTCTCGCTCTCTCTCCCTCTCACTCTCTCTCTCTCCCTATCCCTCTCTTTGTCTCTCAGTCTGTCTCTCCCTTTTTCTGACTGTCTGCCTCTTACCCACTCTTCCTCCCTCGCTTTCCACAGTGCCTTGAGGCCAGCGGTGGTGTGCGAATCCAGCGAAGAGCTGTCATCACTGCCTGTGTTACTGCCTCGCCAATGGCAGGTGGTCCTATTTCCTGCCTAAGGCAAGGAAATGAGAGAGAGAGAGAGAGAGAGAGAGAGAGAGAGAGAGAGAGAGAGAGAGAGAGAGAGGCCTCATCGTACATCATGAAGAAGTGGATGCGATGTGAGCATACTTCATTGATGACAGACAGTAAGACAGTGAGCAAACACCAAGACACCTTCACCCTCATTTATCTTTGAACGTGAATCGTCCCCCTTCCTTTCATCATCCTGTTTCCCCAAGATGTGAGAATGATTGGCAGGAGCAGAGATGAGTATTGTTTTGCAGCATCTAAGACATGACGCATAACTTAAAAATGGATGCTGTGCAGCTTTTTTTTTTTTACTGAGTGTATCTTTGCTGTGATGCATGTTGAAGTTTCAGCCCGAGGCAAACACAATATATAACAAAAATTCATGCCTTTCCTGCCAGTTTATGCTTGTAAACTATGTGAAAAGTGTGCATGGGGAACTGTATCATGGCCTCTTTGACAGGGTTTTATATATAAGGGCAGAAAAATGGTTTTCAAATGGTTTTTTCAAATTTTGCAAATGGATTTATAGCAGAAAAAAACCCCCATTAAGGTTGTAGGTAGCTATCTTTGGACTTAGTGTTGGCACGTTCCAGTAAAAGTGTTATAACGCATACAAAAAGTTTGAATTTCTGTCTTTTGCACTTAAAAAAAAATGTTCCCCCCTTTTTCTCCCCAATTGGATCCGTCCAATTACCCCACTCTTCCGAGCCATTCTGGTCACTGCTCCACCCCCTCTGTCGATCCGGGGAGGGCTGCAGACTACCACATGCCTCCTCCGATACATGTGGAATCGCCAGCCGCTTTTTTTCACCTGACAGTGAGGAGTTTCGCCAGGGGGACGTAGAGCATGGGAGGATCACGCTATTCCCCCCAGTTCCCTCTCTCCCCCCCAAACAGACACCCTGACCGACCAGAGGAGGCACTAGTGCAGCAACCAGGACACATACCCACATCTGGCTTCCCAGTTGTGTCTGTACGGATGCCCGACCAAGCCAGAGGAAACACAGGGATTCGATCCGGCTATCCCCATGTTGGTGGGTAATGGAATAGACCACCACGCCACCTGGACGCCCCTCTTTTCTCTCAGCCTGTCTCCTTCATCCGTCTCTCCCCATTATAGTGTATGGGCGCTGTATGGAGGCTGACCATATCATCAGGCTCATCAGTGCTCCAATAGGACAAAGCCTGTCTGAACCAAACTCACCACTCACAAACTGCATCTGTGGTGGTCCTCAGATAGAAAGGGTAGTATTTGATGGGATGATGTAAAAAAGTAAAGACTTAAAACAGAGAAGATCCATATTGCGTTGCCATTCACTTTTCCCTGCAGGGGCGAATAATTAGCATGCACCACTTCCCACACAGCTGTCGATAACTGTTGCCGTAGCTGGAGATGCTAGCTGGTACAAAACATGAGTTGTCTCTTTCAACTTCTTTTTTTATTTTTTTTACTTTGCATTTTTTCTAAAGCATTTAACCAGAATGAACAATAAACAAAGATATTATGCATGAAACTTGGAGAAGAAAGACAGGTGCTGTGTGTTTAAGAGGTCCTCTATGGGCTGTTTTTGAAAAAAAGTTCTGAAGCACTATAATTATATCACGAATGCCTGATTTTTGAAGCATTAGCAAACAGCCTCTATTTGAATAGTTCTTTCTTTCTTTTCTTCTTTTTTTTTGTGGGGGGGGGGGTTAGCAACCAAACGGCAAATCAATTCAAAGCACATCAAGGGCGGCTGTTTATAATGCAAATGATTTTGGTGGATTTTTGCTGATTGGCACCGAAGCCCCTAAGGCAACCGCATCCATCTGAGAGAGGTGGTGAAACTCGCTCTATCCAACTCATCTCACCTTCTCCTTTTCTCTGCTAAAGCTGTCAGTGGAGGCCACAGGGTAGCCTGGCCTCTCTGTCAGCAAATGTCACTACTAATTATGACTGGGGTCTTGCTCGATAACAAGTCACTGGTGCTGGTAAGGTCTCCACTGTATGGAGTCCTCCAGATGAATCGGACTCCACCAACCCCTGTGCTACTATGAGGTGCTGTTTGAAGGTAATTGCTCCAATATCCTGAGCTGCAGGGATACATCGTGATGACAAGTTGGTATTAGTCAAACACGGCCATTTAGAGGGCCGTTCCGTACAACACATAGCCGGGCAGGCCAGGAGGCGTGAGGCAACAAGACAGATGGGGAGACGTGTAACGCTGATACTTATCACACCAGGGCAGGAAGGCTCCATGAAGTGGATAAAGGTGTCCGGTGGGACCTTAGTATTTTGAATCCGTTGCCAATGAAGATTAATGAAACTTGTGCAACAGTCAGTCATGGAAAAGACATTGAAATAGCAAGCCAAAACCTGGTTAAAGCTGAAATGCGGGATTTTTCTCCATTAGTAAAGAGTTGTGTAATCCATTTTGGCCATGGAGTTAAGTCACATAATGCTAACTGGCATCTTTACCATGGTTGGGGGCACTTTCCGTGTACCGCTGTTGACATGCATGTCCTGGTAGGAAAACAGTGATGCAGCAGCAAACGTGTTCCTACTCGAGCAGAAAGGAGGACTGAAACAGGAGGATGTATCAGCGCTTCTCTTGGACAGGTAATCTACCGGCTCTAAAATCAATATTACAGTAGAGCAGTGTTCCCATATAGCTTGATGTAGTTTTGTAATGCTTTAGACTGCCTGTGTTAGCTTTGGTCTGCGGGTGCCATTTTTACAAGGGGTGGCAGCTGTTTTACTGCCGAGCTGACGGTGCACAAGCGACAATTACTGCTACACCTGGTGTGTAGTTCTCACTGCTAGAGAGAGGGGAGGTCGGGGAAATCATGGATTTCAGCATTAAAACGTGGAACGTTCGACAGCGTATTTTGTACTACCCGAGGTCGTAAAAATGGCATTATCTGTACAGATGATTGCAATTAAGTTGTCACAAAGAGAACATATTAAACCTGTGATTGAATTTCTAAAGGGCAGCCTGTTAGTCCAGCCATCTGATTTGCTCTGAGCACAACTGTACCGACCACATATCTGCCTGCTTCATATCTTCAAACTAGATGCTGAACGATAACATCACATTTCATAAGGAACTGAGGAGCAAACTAATAACATCATAGACCACGATGGAACAGGAATGGGTACGACTTTCTGAGCAGGTAATTAATTCTCATAGCTCTGTGTGTGTGTGTGTGTGTGTGTGTGTGTGTGTGTGTGTGTGTGTGTGTGTGCGTGCGTGCGTGCGTGCGTGCGTGGGTGTGCGCGCCTGTGTGTGCATGCTTGCGTGCATGTGTGTGAGTGAGTGTGCGTGTGTGTGTGCATGGGTGTCTCATGACATCTCCATTAATCAAACAGTGTGTGAACAGGGTTGGTTCCTTACTTTCCTTGCAGATGTGATTCAGTCAGAACTTCTCTTTGGGATACATTTGCATGAAGATATACTGCTGCAATTTCTTAAATTCACAAATTTATGTTTCTCTCTGTGTTTGTGTGCACCCATTGGAGCATGCGGGTTTATGGCATTCCATGTGTTTATGTGCAACTTGGGGCATGCCATCAGAAAGAATTAGCAATTTTTTCCAAATTTGTGTGTGTGTGTATGTGTGTGTATATGTATCTCTTTGTGTGTGTCCTCTGCAACTGGCCCGGAATCAGATGCGAGCTCACTCCCAGGCTACGATGTGTTCCTCATTCCACCCATTAAAAAAAAGACAAATTAAAAACACAAGAAGGAAATGGTCTATCTCACCCACCGAGGGGTATCTGGAGAGAGAGGATTAGTGGTGGTGTCGGGGGAGAAATGAAACATTCTCCCACTCATACAGACAGTCAGGAATGCATGACTGACGCAATGGGGCCAAGCTTCACCAATAAATACACATCAAAATGATGCTCTTTAGCTGGAGTTTGATGTTCGTAATAACCCTGCCAGGGTAGATGCACTCCGTATGAAAATGGATGATATCAGCTCCATGATAGCAACTTGGCAACATTCGTGCATATGCAATATCCATCGTAAATACTGCCTCGGAAATTCCAAAGGGCATATCTCTTTGTGGCCTGTCAGTGACACACGCCGTGTTGGGTGTAATTCTCATTATCAGGTGTTCCTGTTGGGAGAAAATGATCTTAATTTGATCAGAGTCGTAAGCCCACTTGTAAGCTTGGATCTCAGCTTATCCCTTTATGTGCGGAATTACAAACGGCCTGATTAGAAAACTTTCCATAATGGCTGGGAGAATTAACAGGCTAAGCATACACTAATGCTATTGTACCCTCATCAATGATGTACAGCTGAGCTCATCAAGGGTGGCCTTTTCCTTGGAGCATCGCTCGCCGCAGAACGAGCGATGCATGCATGCGAGAGAGAGAGAGAGGGGGGGAACGAGAGATGGGGAGAGCACAGTTTGAAAAGAGAATCATTTGGCATTGGTAAAGAAATTAATGCTCTTTGGCTAAAATTACCCGAAAGAGCTATTATTCTACGCCTTTGCTTTATTAAACAAGTGCGACCATTAGCGTTTGCCTGGTCCTGTGAATCTATATTTCTTTTCTTCCGACGCGTCATAAAGGGACAGTGGCACATCAGTTACTTTGAGGGACCTCAAAGAGAGATGTGAGGCCCTGAATGACTCCCGTGAAATACTGTAGCCAAGCTATCAAAGGCGTTTTCACATTCAATACCACAATGAAAGAACAGACGGCGTGCGAAGGAGGACTCCATAGTTGCCCACCCTCTCTCCTCCCCTGCTTTTCTGGTCATTATTGTACGTCAGTATTACTCAAGAGTGGAGGATAGCCGGCGTCTGGGTGGCGTGGCGGTGTATTCCGTCGCCTACCAACATGGGGCTCATCAGTTCAGATCCCTGTCACCTCCGGCTTGGTTGGACGTCCCTACCGACACAATTCGCTGTGTCTGCGGGTGGGAAGCTGGATGTGGGCATGTGTCCTGATCGCTGCACTAGCGCCTCCTCTGGTCAATCGGGGTGCCTGATGGGGGGGGGGCTGGGGGGGATCCTCCCACGCGCTACGTCCCCCTGGTGAAACTCCTCACTGTCAGGTGAAAATAAGTGGCTGGCGACTCCACATGTATCAGAGGAGGCATGTGGTAGTGTGCAGCCCTCTCTGGATCGGGAGAGGGGGTGGAGCAGCGACTGGGATGGCTCGGAAGAGTGGGGTAATTGGCCGGATACAATTGGGGAGGAAAAGGGAGAACCCCCCCCCCCCAAAAAAAAAGAAGAGTGGAGGATTGCCTTTTCCGGTTTGAGGCCTCTTTGTGCAGAAGCCGCCGAAGCCCTATTCACTTTAGGAAAGGGACAATGTGCTCATGATATCTCAATCAGCGGTGTCCCGTCTTAATTCACTTTTATTACATCCATTCATAATGCTCTCATAATGATGAGATGGATCCCAGCCAAGGGATTTTCACAGAGTCACCTTTATTATCGCATACTGGGATTTGTCGTTTGCTCCTTCACAGGTTCCTGTAATGAGGACAAGTTAGACTTCTGAATTAGATCTTAAAATAAAACTCTGCCGCGCAATTGTGCGCTCTATCAGTAACCCCGTATTTGCTCACTGCAGGTAATGTGCTTAAGGAGAGCGACTGGGAAATATTTTGAAACAAATGAAAAAGTAACCCAATAGACGGTCTCGACTAATATCATTTTGGGGGGCAGCACACACCTACGTACTGGCATGCGTGCACGGACATGCGAGATGTAGACGCACACACGCGCGCACGCACGCACACATACTGTGGGTAACACACTGTAAACAACTGGAGTTGATGACATTATCGCATAGCGTGATAAAACATCTCATCACATTATGTATTTAACACATGCACAGAGGAACAAAACCACTTTGTGACAGGCTAAATAAACATCCGCACCGCTAGAAGAGGTGTGGTGTTGTGGTTTGTTTGTGTGTGTGTGTGTGTGTGTGTGTGTGTGTGTGCGTGTGTGTGTGTGAGTGATGATGTGTTGTAGGCAAGCCTTCATACCTTTCTTTGGGGATTCTTCGTGCAGGATGATGAGGAACTACTATATCAGTGGTGCTGAGAGACTGGGTGTAGGTCTGACACCAGACAGCTGTTTTCACATGAACTTTGGCTGATAGTGACTGGCTAAAGAATGTTCCTATTAATTCTTTATCTGTTGATGGCGACTCCCAAACCCACTTTACATGGACATTCTCATTCGCTCCAAGACCAATACAGTATAATGAAAATATCTGCTCTGCGATTAAAATAGCACAAGGGTAGATAAAGTCCAAGGACAAAGTCAAGTCAAGTCAATTTTATTTGTGCAGCTCATTATCACAAATTATTACAAATTTGCCTCAGTGGGCTTTAAAGCAGCACAACATCCTGTCCTTAACACCCTTGCATCGGATAAGGAACAACTCCCCCCCCAAAAAAAACCCCTTTCACAGGAAGAAAAAATAGGAAGAAACCTCAGGGACAGCAACAGAGGAGGGATCTCTCCCAAGACGGACAGACGTGCGATGGCTGTTGTGTTCACACAATTTACAGAATGCAACATTGAAAGAGGATAACAGAATTATAATGGAATTATAAAATATATGACGAATATGATGAGGAGGATGCCAAGCAGTGTCCAGATGCCACCGGAACAGCCCAGGACCTGAGCCACGCGACCACCATCACCACGCAGACCAACAAAAAACAAAACATGAATCACACATCTGAGTGAGAGAAGGATATAACATTGAAACAGGATGACAGAATTCTATGGATTTATAAGATATATAAAAAGAAAAGGTGATGAGGGGGATGCCAAGCAGCGTCCAGGTGGCGACCACCGTCACCATGGAGACCCGGGAGGAGGACAGACTGCACGTGCACACAAGGGAGACTCGCATCACACCATTCCCCTGTACAGAAGAAGAGAAGGGGAAAGACATCATTCGGAGAGCGAGAAAAGACGTGTGAGAGAAGAGAACAGTTTGCAATAGTCAATAATCTATACGCTGTAATCTCGTTGGCAGAACAGTGCTTGGTAAATTCATTGAGACGGGAACCGACCTGTCATGCAGTACAAGTTGTGAAGCACTCAACTTAAAGACAACTAAATGTAGGCTAAGTCAAATAGATGAGTTTGGATTTAAAGAACTCTAACAGACACCAATTGTCTGACAGCAGCAGGCAGGCTATTCTACAAGAACGGGGCCCGATAGGAAAAGGCCCTGCCGCCAGCTGACTTCTTTTTAACTTTGGGTACACACAGGAGCCCTGTATTTTGAGAATGGATAGCTCGAGACGGACTTTACAGTTTAAGGAGATCAGACAGGTAAGATGGGGCAAGCCCATTTAGGATTCTATAAGTCGGCAGAAGCACCTTGTAATCTGATCTAACATGGATAGGAAGCCAATGGAGGGAGGCAAGAATTGGTGTAATATGGTCACGTTTTCTAGTTTTAGTTAGGATTCTAGCTGCAGCATTTTGAACCATCTGAAGACTTTTAGTACTAGCATGTGGCAGACCTGAAAACAGAACATTACAGTGATCAAGTCTGGATGAAACAAATGCATGTATTAGAGTCTCTGCATCAGCCATAGACAGGAAAGACCAAATTTTAGCTATGTTATGTAAGCGAAAAAAGGCATTTTTGGTGATTTCTTCTTTAATGTGCTTATCAAAGGAAAGGCTGGGATCAAACGTAAACACCAATAGGTTTTGGCTGCCACGCTTTGTGAAATCATAGAGTTGTCAATTGTTACTGTTACTTGATCAAATTGGTTTGTTTGTCTAGCAGGGCCAACAACCAGCGTCTCAGTTTTCTCTGAATGTAAAAGCAGGAAATTTAGTTACAGCAAATTTTTCACAGCAGCCAAGCGGGCCTCTAAATTAGTCATTTGAGTATGATCATTATATGGTCTGGAGACAGTAGCACTGATGAAAAGACAGGAGGCGGAGCTGGGGGTGGCAGAGTTGAAGATGCTAAGATTTTCACTGGGAGTGCTGAAGGAGGACTGGCTGAGGAACGATTATATTAGAGGGACCGCTCAAGTTGGACGGTTTGGAGACAAAGCAAGAGAGGCAAGATTGAGATGGTTTGGACGTGTGGAGGAGAGATGCTGGGTATATTGGGCGAAGGATGCTGAATATGGAGCTGCCAGGGAAGGGGAAAAGAGGAAGGCCGAAGAGGAGGTTTATGGGTGTGGCGAGGGAGGACATGCAGGTGGCTGGTCTGACAGAGGAAGATGCAGAAGACGGGAAGAAATGGAAACTGATGATCTGCTGTGGCGACCCCTAACAGGAACAGCCGAAAGTAGTAGTAGTAGTATGATCATCAGCCCTTATAGGCACATACAGCTGAGTATCATCAGCACAGTAATGGAAATTTATTCTATGACTGCATATAATTTGGCCAAGAGGTGAAAATATAAAAAGAGAAAAGTTGAGGGCCAAGAACTGAGCCCCGAGTTACACCATATTTAACATCAGGGAATTTTGATGTAATATTATTATAGCATTGATTATTATTTCATTGGCTATTAATTATTATTATAGCAGACACAACGTGTTCTTCCAGATAGGCAGGACTTACTCCAAGAGAAAGCTAAGCCAGAGACGCCAAATTTATAATTTATTCCCCCTAGTAATATACAGTGATCAATGGTGTCAAAGGCTGCACTGAGGTCCAGTAGCAGAAGCACAGAGGTGGAATCAGAGTCCATAGAAGATCGTTCCCCACTCTGTTCAGAGCAGTTTCAGTGGAGTGGCAGGCCCTGAAAGCTGATTGAAAGGTTCACAGATAGTTTCTTCTACATGGGTCAGAGGTTGTTGATACACAACTCTCTCTTGTACTTTAGAGAAGAGTGGAAGATTAGAGACTGGTCGATAGTTATTTAGAGACCCTGGATGGAGATGTGTGGGTTTTTTTTTTTAAGTAGAGGTTTGACCACAGCTGTTTAAAACTTTTGGGAACAGTGCCAGTAGTAATTGATAAATTAACAATGTCTAGCATCGTAGGTCCCAGATAAAGCTAGAGGTCTTTAAAAAGTTTTGCTGGTATTGGTTTCGAAGCTGACACAAGCTTAGTCAAAATATCAAGAGAGATGGTCTCAAAGCTGTAATGACAGGGACTATCTGTGACTCATTGTATAGATATGAATTTGGTAATTTGTAGGAGTAGCTGGAGTTGAAGAAAACATTTTGTTAATGATCCCATCGACCTTATTGCAGAAAAACTCTTGGGCCTTGAATGGTGAGCAGCTAATAGACGGATGCTTTTTAGTAAGTGTCAAAGAGAAATCTGGGGTTATGTTTATTAATATTGATTAAGTGAGAGAGATATGCTGCTTTGGCAGTAAATAAAGCACACTTGTATTTCAATAAACCCTCATGCCAAGATAGGTAAAAAACTTCCAATTTTGATTTTCACCATTTATGTTCCAACCCATGCTTTTATACTAATCTCATCTTTTAAACAAAATATCTATTATCAATTATATAATTTTATACTATATTATATACTTGTCTTATAATTATGACAATAACAGCAATATTTTGTAACCAGTATACAGCATTTGAATGTGTATTTACAATTGTAAATTTGTATTGTACAAACATTTGTATTGCACATCTGGTTTAAAGAGGTAGAGCATATGTAGGTGAGACATCTTGACCAGAGGGGGCTATTTACAAAGTGTCATGTTTATTAAAGTGTCCATTATTGCACCATGTTAAGTATTCATGAGAGAGATAGTCTGTGGGGGGGGGACTGTTCCTGTGTCTGTTGGTTTCGGTGCACATTGCTCTGTAGCACTTGCCAGAGGGTAGGAGTTCAAACCGGCTGTGTCCTGGGTTTTTTTTTGGGGGGGGGGGGTTCTGTGCTGATTCTGTCCGCTCGTTTCCAGACTCTAGAGGTGTACATGTCCAGCAGGATGGGCAGGGGAGCGCCAATGATTTTTTTTTCTTTTTCTGCTGTCCTTACTGTTCAGTGCAATCTGTTCCTATCCTGTTTTGTTACTGTTCTGAACCAGACCATGTTGGATGTGCATAGGACAGATTCAATGACTGTGGTGTAGAACTGGCTCAACAGCTTCTGTGGCAGACCAAATTTCCTTGATTGCCTCAGAAAAGAACATGAATGAATGAATGAATGATTTATTTCAGTCAAACATCAATAGGCTGAAGCCCAAGGCTTATTGTTGCCTATCCTATACAGTCTTTAAGTTTACCTAGAATATCAGAATTACAAAATGAAAAAAAAAAGAATTCATATTAAGTTGTAATCCTAAATTATTTTACATTTTAAAGTTTTTCTGAAACTCAACAGCGAGCGACACAATTTCAACTTATCATTGCTCTCAAAACTGAAACACATCTGTATTTTACATTCCTTCTCACTTTACATGTTTCAAAAATACACAACCCTCTTAAATTATAGTTTCCTTCTCTTAATTTTAAAACTTGTTTGATACAAACAGGAAGGCTTTTACTTCTAGCTCGAAAAAATATGTCCAATGTTTTTAAATACACAATATTTAAGAATTTTAAGGTGCAGGACTGTAGAAATAATGGATTAGTAGATTCAAGGTAATAAGCTTTATTATTATAATAGCTATTTTCTGATGTTTAATTATAGGGTGTATATTCGTTTTATAAATATTTCCCCAAACCTCAACACAGATATGGCATTATCACTGAACAGTACAATACACGCAAGCATTTGCTATTCAGCAGTTGCCTTGTTTTGTAAAGAATAGCAATGGATTTAGATAATTTCCATTTAATATAGTCTATATGTGGCTTCCAACAGAGTTTATGATCGGTAATCAATCCCAAGAATTTTGTTTCAAATACGCTTTCAATTTCAACTCCATTTAACTTCAGTTTTATTTCACATTAACCCTAAAACTACTGAACAAAATAAATTTTGTTTTATTTTCATTTAGTGATAACTTATTAATATCAAATATTTTTTTAACATTCTCAATTCTCTTTTTACTGTTTTCAACAATTCTTTCATGTTCTCCCCAGAACAAAATAAATTCGTATCATAAGCAAACGCAACAAATTTGAACATATTAGGTACCATAGAAATATCATTTAAATAAAGGTATAAAAAACTTGGGTCCCAATACTGAACCTTGTGGAACACCACAAGTTACTCTTCTTAGATGTGATTCAGTGTTTTCAATTTTCACATATTGAAACGTATTATTTAAATGACTTCTTATCCAGCATTGTGTGACACCTCTTATACCGTAGCGTTCCAATTTCTGCAAGAGTAAGGAATGATCGATTGTGTCAAATGCTTTACGTAAATCAATAAAAGCACCTATGGTGTTTTGTTTCTTATCTACTGCTATTGCTATATTTTCTACAAAATCTGTCATCGATCGATCGCTCCTAAACCGATATTGATGGTCCCTCGATAACTCATATTTGTCTAGAATGAGTTATTGAGGTTTCAAGTCATCAAGTCTATTTACAAATATTTTTTTCAAGTATTTTAGAAAATTGAGGTAGCAAAGACACAGGCCTATAATTTGATACAATATGTTTGTCACCATTTTTTAGATTGGAACCACCTTAGTCATTTTCATTTTAGAGGAAAAATACCTGTTAGAAAAGACGTATTACATATATAAGTAAATGGTTTGAGGACACAGTCAATTACCTCTTTTATTAGTGACATATCAATAGTATAACCATCAGTGGATTTTTTTATTCTTAAAACTTTCTAACCATTTCTCCCACATCACTCTCACAGACTCCACCCAGGAACTTTGAATTTCTGTTGTCAAATACAAAATCAAAATCAAAATTACTGTCTTCATCTGTAGGAAGGTTAATTTCCTTTGCCAAATTTGGACCTACGTAAAAAAAAATAATCATTAAAGTCATTTACAATTTCCTCTATATTTTCAATAATCAAATTATAATTTTTTACAAAATATGATGGAAAATTCCTTTTACTATGATTTTTAATCATGTCATTAAGCACACCCCAGGTAGCCTTAATATTATATTTATGCTTTTGCAACAGCTGGTTATAATAGTATTTTTGTTCTGATCTCATAATAAATGTTAATGTTTTCATATTTCTTGTACTTGTCCTCCTTTTCCTTTGTTCGATGTTTAATAAATTCCCTATAGAGCCTATTTTTCTTTTTGCAAGCTTTTCCCAACCCCTTTGTGAACCATGGTTTTCCCCTCTTTTTAGAATGTTGTCTATACTCTTTCAATGGACAATGCTGGTCATAAATTGTCAAGAATGTGTGCAAAAATGCATCATACGATTCATTAGTATCCTCTACATAAACCTCCTGCCAATCACGATTCAAAAATTCTGCCTTAAGAGCTATAATTGCCTCTGGTGATTTTATTCTAATCAATTTGTCAGACTGCCCATTTGTTCCTAATTTTAATGTTAATTTCTAACACTGTAAAGACAGGCAAATGATTACTTACTACATCAGTCACTAATAGATTGCTTTTTAGTTTTCCATCGATTACATTTGTAAAAATATTGTCAATCAAAGTTGCATTTTCCTTTGTTATTCTGCTCGATTTTACTATTAACGGATAGAAACTCAAACTAAACATAATATTAACAAATTCTGTAGTTTTCGTATGATCATTAGATCTCAGCAAATCAATGTTAAAGTTACCACAAACAAAAATCACTTTATCATTATATTTTTCGTATAATTCAGAAATCGTCATATTAAATTGATCCATACATGGCCCCGTTGTTCTATAGATGCAACTAATTAATGTGTTTTTTAATCTTTCCACCTTAATTTCAACAGTTACACATTCCATCAAATTGTCAATAGCAGTTGTCATATTACCAATAACCCCACATTTAAGAACAGACATCACAAATAAGGCAACTCTCCCTCCCCTTTTATTGACCCTGTTTTGCCAAAACATTTCATAGCCCTCTCCATCCTGCAGTTCTTTATTATCACTCCACCAAGTCTCTGAAATTGCTATTACACTAGACCTTTGCTGAAACTTTTGAAGGTAATATTTAAATTTGGAGAAGTTACTATAGAGACTCCTACTGTTGAAATGACTCACCGACCCCCCCCTCCCCATTTCCACGTTGGAAGTGAACTTGCTTTCAGAATAATGTTGACAATTAATGTTAATGTTCTGGTTGAAGTGGGTCTCGGGAACAGTGTTATGTTCTAACTCGTGGTGTTTGTGATCACTAAAGTCAAAAGACTTAAAATCTGTGTATTCACCCATTTTCTTATACCAGATTTGTCACTCACAAACAACATTGCCCCTTACAACACAACTAAAATAAATGTATGATATTTTCCCACTATTCCACCTATCTACCATAATAGTCATCTTTATTCATTTAAGAGTGGCTGTTGCAGCTAGAAAAGCGCTATATAAAATGCAGCTTGATTGATTGATTGATTTATATTGCTCAAGACCTTTTATGTGTCTGACGGCTATAACTTTGGCCTGTTCTGGTGCCCCATTCAGTGTTATCATTACTTTACAATTCCTTGTCCAGGTGTCCTGAATTCATTTTTCCTTTCTCAGGATTCTAGCTTGTCTTGCAATTTCAGCATTTCTCTTTGTGAGATGCTTGTTTACATATACTCCTGTGCCCTCAGTTTTTTTGAATGCTTTAGCCCCTCAATTTTATGTTTTCTGCTCGCAAATCTAATGATGATGTTTGGCCTATTGCTTTGTTTTTGGGGTATGGTGTGACAAGCACCTATATTGTTACTGTCCATAGGAATGTCTTTGCTATTAAAAAACTTAATGACTTGCTGCTCCAGTGTGTACAATTCACCTCTTGGCACCGCTCCCCGCTTGTGACCTGCTGTGATCCGTGCGTATGTGCGGTGAGTTGTCCCAGGCCCAGATATCACGAGGTCATCCATCTTTGTGTACTGTTCCAGATCTACTTTTCTTTCAAGCGCTTCAATTTTCTTGTCTTTTTCTCTGATCACAGCCTTCAGTTGTTGCACTTCATCAATTAAATCCATTAGGCCCATCTGTTGTTTTGCCACCCTACTTAGTTCCTCTGACATGAAGTTCGGAGACTTTTTGAGCTCTTCCATTTCTTCTGCTAACTTCTTGGTAGCCATTTCTTTCTTCTTGTTAATTATGAGAGAATTATGATTGAATGAAACAACTTTCTTGCAGATATCCCAGGTAATTCTTGTTGCTGGTATGTCAATAGCACATTGCAGCACATATTAAAAAAAGTGCCCAAACTTCAAAAATAGCAGAAAATAATCAAAAGATTTGAAGCTTAACTTTCTTGTAAAGCTTTAAACTTGTCTGCATGGATGTCATGATATTTTCGTCATTTTCGTAACATCCTCTGCTGGGTGTTTTTGAGGATGGAGTCTCATACTTCAGGTCTTTGGAAATGGTAGTTCCCAGAAACTTGAAGGTCTCCACGGTTGATACAGGGCTGTTGGATATTGTGAGGGGGAGCAGTGCTGAGGGGTGTCTCCTAAAGTCCACTGTCATCTCCACAGTCTTGAGCATGTTCCTCTCCAAGTTCTGACTGCACCGGAGCACCAGCTGTTCAACCTCCCACCGAAATGCAGATTCGTCGCCATCCTGGGTGAGTCCAATGACCGACACACTTACTGAGCCCATTGTATGTATGCATGCATACATATTTACTTTCGTGTTCATCCATCCATCCATCCATTATCCAAACTGCGTATCCTGCTCTCAGGGTCGCGGGGATGCTGGAGCCTATCCCAGCAGTCATTGGGTGGCAGGTGGGGAGACACCCTGGACAGGCCGCCAGGCCATCACAGGGCCACTTACATGTTCACATACTCATTATCATTCTCTCTCTCTCTCTCTCTCTCACTCACACACACACACACACACACACACACACTCTCTCTCTCTCTTTCTCAAAAACAACCTTTTAAACCAAATGAAAAGAAGGACCTTGGCAATCCTAATTGAAATTCTGATTTCTCGACTCTTGAATAGGCAGCTCCTCGTCCATACATATCTGTCTACTGCGCTGATGTTGTGCTAATGGTAACATCAGTCCCTCTCTGGTGCCCATCATTTGGATTCAGGACAAAGCCTGTCTCGGCAGATACATCCGATTAGTGCCTCTCATCGATTTCTGTCGGCTCCTGACTTAGTCAACCCAAGGTGTCTCCTCTATGACACGCTGTCTCCCCGTGATTTAGTTTGCCAGCGCTCTAAGTGCATTGAGTGTGACAATAAAATCTTTAATCTAATATGCATTCTAAAGAGTGTGGTAGTGGAGGAGAGGTTAGCGAGGGAGAGAGAGAGGGGGAGCGAGAGAGAGAGAGAGAGAGAGAAAGAAAGAGAGAGGGAGGGAGACAGAGAGAGGGAGGGAGACAGAGAGAGAGAGAGGGCTAATGTAATGATGAAAGCATTATGTCACGCGGTCGATGGGGTTCAGAGTTTAGGAAAAGAAAGGTGACTGTCACCGAAAGTGAACGTCACACTGAACCGTTCTCTCCACTTGGTGCATTTCAGAGCTGAGTCTTGGCACAAGACCTGGCATGAGATGTTCCATGTTTGTCAGTTCTAACTGGGGGCGCGGTAATCTTTTCCATCACTTACGAGTGAATTTGCACAGCCGTCAGAGCGCTTATCTCCATCTTTTTTTTTCTTTTTTGTGAGACACATCTAATTTTGTCCGAAAATTAAGAAACCCCAAAGAAGCGGATAAGCTGATTGTTAACGTTGTAGGCAGCAATGAAATCTTCATGTCTGTGGGAAAAATCAGTCAAAAAAAAAGAAAAAAAGAAAGAAAGGCACCGATGATAATTGCTGGGACAGAGTGGTGTCTGTGCTGGACCCACCAGTTGTCTGCGTGCAGGGCATGGTGCCATATTTCATGCGCCGCGTGCTCTCGGTGATGCTAACTCGTAATGATCCTCTTGCCTAGGCTAATGAGCGAACATCATATTTAGGGATATGTGAACTGTATACCAATGGGTTGTGGAGCTACGCTGACTGCATAAATGAGCATATATGGAACCGCTACCGTATAGAAATTCTAATGTCTGTCTCCGTCAGCAAATACACGTTGTAAAACGCTACGATGAATCTTGCAGCAAGACGAAAGTTGTATTTTATAGGACAACAGAGCAGGGGTGTGTTTTTTTTAATTTGTTTTCTTTTTATACTTTATGGCGTCAAATGAGTCGTACTCACTGTGGTACGTCCGTCAATATGTCTACGTCCAGTTGGTGGTTTAGTGGTACTGTATGTGTGGTTTGATGGACGCTTGGCTCGTAACCGATAAATGAAATTCACACATCATGCAGAGAGCACGTGGGAAAAATGCAATTAGATTGCACAAAACTCTTATTAACTCTAAAGGTTATTATATTATGAAGTATTAAATAAATGTTACATGATCATAGAATATTTAATCATGATTCCCATCCGGACATGTCCTTTTTTTGTTTTTAAATTGGCAGACATTTTACAGGACACAGATTCGGAAAAACACCAAGTAAGTCGCCTCTCTTTTTATGTTGGTGATTGGCTGTGTCAGAATCTCTGATCTGCAATGTTGACACCAGACACAGTGAGTCACAATCTCACATTCGGCTAATGAGCCTCTGTTATGATACACACTCTCTGATTGTCCTGCTGGCAAGAGAACAATAGCCGAATGCAATGAAATTATGAACTAGCCAAGCAGCTAGCCAGTCAGTCAGGCTTTCTATCTCACCCTGCCGTGACCCCGGCTGTGTGTGTGGCAACACGTATAAATGTGTACACGGTAAAGTGTGGGAGAGTAGGGGAAACCCAGGTCTCGGAGCAATACAATAGTCGCCCTGGCTTAAAAAGGTTCTACCTTGGCGGCACGGTGGCGTAGTGGTTAGCGCTGTGGCCTCACATCAGGAAGGTCCTGGGTTCGAACCCCGGTGTTGTCCAACCTCGGGGATCATCCCAGGTCCTTTCTGTGTGGAGTTTGCACGTTCTGCCCGTGTCTGTGGTGGGTTTTCTCTGGGTGCTCCGGTTTCCCCCCCCACAATAAAAAAAAGACATGCATGTTAGGGTTTATACTCCTGTGTTGGTCCCCGGGCGCTGCACGGCAGCTGCCCACTGCTCCTAGCTACACAGCTAGGATGGGTTGAATGCACAGAGGAATTTCCCCACAGGGATCAATAAACTATCTCAAAATATATTAAAAAATATATATATAAATAAAAAACATCAAAGTGTAAACTACTAATAAGACCCACTGGCTGATCGACTAGGGGGTCTGACCCTTTAGTCGAGCGGTTAGTGATGTCGCCTTGAGGTGCAGTACACCCCGTATCGAATCCCGCACCGGGCAAGAAAATAAGCGGTTACAAAAGTAAAGCTTTAGATGGCATCGCCTGCCTATTGTCAAAATTGCGTTAGTGGAGTCATGGCAAAGACCGACATGGACAACAAAAATGTCAAAGATGCCAGGTGCACACGGCCCTCTAGTTCATTTAGTTGATTTTTATGTTTGCGCACACACGTGTGTGTGCTGTGCATGTATATGCATGCTTCGCTGTGAGTGTGAAGGAATGCGTGTTGGTGTGTGCGAGTGTTTTGCTTTTTGTGAGCGAGTAGGTGGGCGAGTGGGCCGAGGGAGGAGATTTTGTCTGTTTTTTGGCTCCTTGAAAACACATCATCCAGTCATGTCACAGATATTTTCCCTGCCAATGCCTTCCCCTTTACTAATTCATCAAATGGGGAGGGGGGGGGCCCTACTAAAAACAGAGTTCAGGCTCTTTTCCATTACCCTGTTGAACGGGGGCTAAGAGAGAAAATAGGCCCGCCTGAGAGCAGCCCACTGTGACAGGGACAGCAGGTTAAGAAAGGGACAGGAGGAAGCTCTGTAACCAAGCCAGGGAAAACGAAAGCTGCTGGATACACCGCGGGCAAAAGTCTTTTGAATCCGCTTCATATGAAATATCTGTGTGTGTGTGTGTGTGTGTTTGTGTGTGCTTGTGTGTGAGAGAGAGTAAATGTGAGAACACGAGAGGATGCATAAATCTGTGTTTGTGTGTGAGCGTGAATGAGTGAGTCTCTCTGCATGCATGCCTGCGTTTGACAGAACCCAGCAGGACGGGAATGCAGTCATGGCTGTAAAGTGAGTGTGAAAACAACTACATTCACTGACCTACGGGCCGACCTTCCTAACCCTGGTAGCTGATAGTGTCATGTGTGTGTGTGTGTGTGTGTGCGCAAAGCAGGCACACATGCTTTTGAGAGTATGTGTGTGTTTGTGCATGTGTGTGTGCATGCGTGTAAAGCAGGCACAAATATTTTGGAGAGTGTGTGTGTGTGTGTGTGTCTGAAAATCAGGCATGCATGCTTTTGAGTGTGTGTGTGTGTGTGTGTGTGTGTGCTGGTCTGGTTGCATATGGTGCTGGTAGCTGTGAGCTGGCTCTGAGTATGCACCGGGTGAGGATTTTTGGGACGGGGTCAAGAGGATTATGTTAACGTATGAGCCCCTCCTCCTCCTCCTCCCCCCCCTCCTCCTTTATCTTGCGCTATCCTCTCTCTGTCTCCCTCTGTCTCTCGCTCTTTTTGTTCTCTCCCTGCCTCCAGCCTTTTATGCGACTCGCTGTAAGGCAGACAACAGCGGGCAGCACCTGTTACACAGACACAGTTGCGAAGGATCCAGAACAGGTTTGACATTTATTGATGTCTGATGGAAAAGTAGTAAAGCTTGAGCTCTTACTCACCTGAGTCCCACGGGCGGAAGACGTGGCAGGGGAAAGAAAGGCTTATCAAAGTGTTTGTTGGTTCGTTTGTTTGTTTTACGAAGTTGCAATACCCAATAAAAGAGCTCCATTTTAGGTTACGCAATCAACGGCAAAGCCAAAAAGAGGATCCTTTAAAGAAAAAACAAAACAAAAACAAAAAAACACTGAAATTGATATTTTCACCTGTGCCGTTTCTACTGAAAATGTTTTTTTTTCCTTCAGTTTCGTTGTCGGTATTGCTTGAATATCGCCATTTGAATGCAGTCGTTTCTTCGAATTGTGGCAAAGACAGACAGACAGACAGACAGACAGACAGATAGACACACGGACAGAGAGACAGACAGACGGATAGATGCAGACAGAGAGACAGACAGACAGACAGAGAGACAGACAGACGGATAGATGCAGACAGACAGACAGACAGACAGACAGACAGACAGACAGACAGACAGACGGACAGAGAGACAGACAGACGGATAGATGCAGACAGACAGACAGACAGTTATACAAATATACAGACAGACAGGCATACAGATAGACAGGCAATCAGAGACAGATAGACAGACAGGCATACATACAGACAGACAGACAGACAGACAGATAGACAGACAGACAGGCAGACAGAGAGACAGATAGACAGACAGATATAGGCAGACAGACAGGCATACAGAGAGACAGACAGACAGGCAGACAGAGAGACATAGACAGACAGACAGGCAGACAGAGAGACAGATAGACAGACAGACAGACAGGCAGGCAGACAGATAGGCATGCCGACAGATAGACAGATAGATGCACAGACAGACAGACAGACAGACAGACAGACAGACAGACCGACCCTCCAATGCGTTAACAGATGCACAGACCGACCCTCCAATGCGTTAAAGTGTAGGTTGTGTCCGGTTCAGCCGGCTGTCCCGCCTGCTCTCCACTGCGGGGCGTCTGGGCGCTGGGAACCCCCTTCAGTACATGATACTCTCCCTGCAACAGGCTGTCCACACAATGCAACCCGGCAATTTCGAGAAAAGAAAAAAAAATCCCAAAGAAAAAAAATCAATATAGCCCTACTGTACAGGATAGTCCGCCTCTTGTGTCTTTATTCCACTTGGGCAGTGCTTCCCTGGTTCAGTCAAATCTAACCAGTACTCCGGGGGGGGGTAAATAAATAAAAACGAAAAAAATTATATATACATATCCTATTTTTCGAGTTTACACACGGCCTGGTAATTTCTTCTGCGTGTGTGTGTGTGTGTGTGTGTGTGTGTGTGTGTGTGTGTGTGTGTGTGTGTGTGTGTGTGTGTGTGTGTGTGTGAGAGAGAGAGAGAGAGAGAGAGAGAGAGAGGAGGGGGGAGAGAGAGACCCCCCCCGGCTCTGCGGTGTGATGTGTGCTCTGGCTCTGGATGGCAGTCTCTCTAAGCGGCCCCTGTCCGGCGGACCTTTCATATTGTGTGTACACCTCACGTTAATTGAATTAGCTGGGGTTCGGGGAGGGGAGGGGCTTCCCTTTGTTCGAGCGACGCCCCCCCCCCCCATTCACAATTCAAACCAATGGGACTGTGTGCCGCTCCGCTGTAACCGAACCCACTCCGCCAGTCGGCGTTTGACCGCCTTTGGTCTCACCTTCCCTGCGCGTGCAGCCGAGGAACCTTCGAACATCAGAAGAATACAAATACACACACACACACACGACAAGCGTTTGATTCCCCCCCTCCTTCTTCTTCTTCTTCTTCTTCTTCGCCGCACGATGGCTTATAAATGAGGAGGATCCACCGGAATGCCGGCATTTGGGAGCGAGGTAATTATAAACACGCGTCACGCCGAGAGCGACTCCTCCCCGCCACGCCGCTGACACTCGCGACGCACCGCCGGGAGAGGACGCACCGCTTTTGGTTTCGGCGTGCCACCGGAGAGGGACAGGAACGATAAGGCTTCCCGGATAGCCGCCTCCCCCCACCCAAGCCGACCGACCTGCCAGCCTGCTTGCCTGCCTTACGTACCTAACCTGCCTCGCCGTTCCTCCGCCCGCGCAGAAGATTATGTGGCTTTAAAAAGAAAGTTGCCCGGCGAACGTGGACATCTGACGTACGCCGCACGGCGTAAACTGGACACGCGCGCGCGCGCGCGCACCCACCCGCCGAGGCTGCTCCCGCGCCGCATCTCGGGGCTGATCCGTGCGCCGCCGCTTTGCTTCTGGCGCAAGAAGCACCGAAGCGACGCTCGCCGTCCTGCTTTGCCACGGGCCACGTCCAGCTCCCCGCAGCGAGGGCGCACCTACCGGCAGCCTGCAACGCGCGAGAAGCTGTATACACGTTGTTGTTGTTTTTTGTTGTTGTTGTTTTTTTTTTTGGGGGGGGGGGTTAGCAGTTTGTGTGTGCCGTTGATCTCATCGCTGCGCATTTGCGGGAGAAACCCTATTTTGAATTTTTCTTCTTCTACGCTGCCTTTTTCGGAGGTGTCGGTGCTGGCTGGCTTCTCCAGCCCCCCTCCCTCTTCCACGCTCGCTCCGTTCGGGATCGTCCACCTGAAGCCGCGAGCCGAGGCTGCGCGCCGCATCCCTTGGTTTTTTTGTGATACTCCACGTCCCCCCTCCCTCCCCCCTCCTCCGGTGGTCACGTCGGCCCACCCCGCTCGTACGGCCGCTGTCGCGCCACTCCGTCTCCGCACTTCGGCGTGTCGCGGTCCCGCTCCGCGTTTCACGGACTTTGATCCAGAGCGCACAGCCACATGTGAGTGAGAGACGGAGGCTTTGTCGCCCGTCCCAGCCGAAGCATCGCCCCCTACACCGACTGACCGACCGACCGACCGACACCCCCCACCCACCCACCCCCCTGCAATTCTGAGGAGGAATACGTGCCGAAGTTTTGCCGTAGCGATGCTGCAAGTGGAAATGGTCCTGTTCGTGTGCCTGGTGCTGTGGATGTGTGTATTTAGCCAGGAGCCCAGCTCCAAAGTAGTGGCCGACCGCTACGCCGTCTTCTGGAACCGGACCAACCCGAGGTAAGTGCCCCTGAGAAGCGGATGAGATGTGTGCCGCGGAGAGCCGGCGGAGAGCCGCGGAGAGCCGCGTGTGGACCAGCGCTGTGAGTGTCGCGGCGGCTGGTCCCGCGTCGGTGTTTAGTTCAGTTCTCCGCGGCGAGGCCCGCAGCCCGCTGCTCGGCGGAGCCCGGGTATACTGTAGTGCACGCCCGGAGCACCACAGCGAGCCCTCACAAGCCGGGGGGAACCCGTGCCCGCGCTTAGAACCGTGCGTAACGAGGCCCGGGCTGGTAGGTAGACACGCTGGTGTTTGGCCCCGTATAGCTACGGGGCGTTTAAAGCGTGTGGGAGCACCTTGGGGTGGGGTGGGGGGGGGTCTCTTCTGTGCCGTTGTACACTTCACGGCTTTCGGTCGCGAACGGACGGGCTGGCAGGACGGTACACTGCCGGAGCATAGCCGAGGCTGAGGCTGCTCTCTGGCCCCACAGGGCCCAGCACAACATGGTGTCTTTAATACCAAATATATACATATATATATACACATATATATACATATACAGCTGGCATCTGGACAGCTCTCAGGCGTCATCGTGTCAACATAAGAACAACCAGCGCCTTAACAGTTGCAGCAGGACGCAATGTGGCGAGCCTAGATAGACCAAATGGGCCGCAATTAGTCCACCAAAGATCACAGAATGCACCCAGTTCCCCACTCCAGCCTAGAAATAAACACATGCTAACGCATTTATCCACAGCTCCTAAACACGACGCGTGTGTGTGTGCGTGTGTGTGTGTGCGCGCGCGCGTGTGTGTGTGTGTGTGTGTCTGCCGTGCAGAAACTAAAGAAATGCATCAGAGCTCCCATCTCTCACTGGTTTAGTGTTAGTTTTTTTGTTGCTTACTAATAATGTAAACGACTCTAATGGTGTTTTATTTATTTATTTATTATTATTATTGAGTCAGAAGGACTGCGTCCGTGAAAAGTTTTTGAAACGTCCCCCCCCCGGCGTCGCTTCCCACGACGTGCACGGGACTTCAGTTATAAACTGGTATTTTGTTTTATTTTTTAAGGCAGTGTTTTACTATTGTTAACAGCGGAGACTAATGCTGGCAGTGTGTCTCACCTGCAAGCTTGGTCAGGCCTTCAGCAAACTCTTAGTACAGACGGCAAAGCTTATTATTTATTTATTTTAAAGAGTAAAGACATAAAATAAACTCGATTAAAAGCTTCCACGACGTGAAATAAGTCATTTGTCGAAGTCTTGACTATATATTATAACACACATATATTACCACATACATATTATGACACCTATAACACACATACAAAAAAACCACATATAACACATATAACTAAACGACCGTCAACTTGCTCGTTCAGCAGATTAGAGGCTCCAGCGCGGCGTTAAACGACAAGGCGTTTTATTGATTGATTGATTGATTGATTGATTTGCAGCCAAGCCTGACCGTACTATAGTTTATCAAATGTATCAACCTCACCGTAAATAATTCATAAGTTGGTTTTTTCCCCCCTCCTCATTTCTTTTGCAATTTGGAGGCAGAAATGTGTTATTTTATTGCTGCTTACTCCCAAGCCCCCCCCCCCACATGCTGTTATTTCCCCGCATCACCGATTTTGGATGAATTGTGTATACGGCTGTGTTGTGAAGGGGTGAAATCATAGCTTATTCATGTTTTTAAGTGTGTGTGTGTGCATATATATGTTGACGCGGGGCTTGTGTGCCTGCGCCCGCGTGCTCATCAGGTAGCACGGTGTGTCGTCACAGCCCTCGCATGCACGCAGCGACGTTCGGCTGGAGCGACGTGGGCACGAGATGCGTGTCGTTTGCCTCATAAGGGGTGACACCGTGTTGGCGTACGCCGCGAGTTTGAGAGTTTCTCAGGTTGCTGCGTACGGTGGCTCGAAGCCCTGTGCAGAGGTGGGTGGGGGGGCTTAAGTCAAAGCGACTGTACAGTGTACATGTTCATCAGACAGCAACCCCCCCCCAAATAAAAGGTCCATATGGGGGTAGACAGTGCAGCATTGTCCCCAGACTTATTAACTCTAACTGCCGCTTGTAGAGCTTACAGGGATCGCTCACTCAACTGCCAACAGTGCTTAGTATTTGTTGAATAAAAATCCTCGGCTCTCTCTCTCTCTCTCTCTCTCTCTCTCTCTCTCTCTCTTTCTCTCTCTCTCTCTCTCTCTCTCTCTCTCTCTCTCTCTCTCTCTTTCTCTCTCTCTCTCTCTCTCTCTCTCTCTCTCTCTCTCTCTCTCTCTCTCTCT